>NC_090753.1:55119654-55137154 GCF_036898095.1 Palaemon carinicauda
TACATAAGATTCTCTATTGATGATATACTTCATATTTAATTTCGTGGAACACTTTATAATAATAATAATAATAATAATAATAATAATAATAATAATAATAATAATAATAATAATAATAATAATAATAATAATCAGTTTTCCGTTGTCTTGCAAAATCCCTGACTGTATCCGATGAGAGAAATTAATTTCTGTGACATATACCATCATCCTTAGAGATTAAAGTTTTTACTGTTCGAAGTATGTTTGAAATAAAAAAAATTATTACATGTAACTTGTGACCTTACGGAAATATCCCAAGTGGCTGACACTATTGGCAGAAATTAATTTCTCGCAGATCAAATGTCTCCTCAGGGATAGAAGTTTTCGAAAAGGGCTGAGGGGTTTCTTGTGCCTGCTAGTATAGTTATGCTGATATATCTATCTAATCTGATAAAGATAGGTGATATTTTATCTCACTTTAATATTTTGAGGACAGATTCATTTTATCTGGTTTTTCTATTTTAAGGACGTATTTATCTTAGCTCAATTTTTCTATTCTGAGGACAGATCCAACTTAGCTCAATTTTTTATTCTGAGGACAGATCTATTTTAGCTCCATTTCTATTCTGAGGACAGATCAATTTTAGCTCGTTTTTTCTATTCTAAGGATGGATTTATTTCAGCTCAATTATCTATTTTGAGGACATAACCATCTTAGCTCAATTTTTTATTTTGTGGATAGATCCATTTTAGCTCATTTTTACTATTCTAAGAACGGATTTATTAGCTCAATTATGTATTCTTATGACTAATCCGTTTTAGCTAATTTTTTTCTTTTTCATTCTGAGGACAGATCTATTTTAGCTCGTTTTCTATTCTGAGGACAGATTCATTTTAGTTCCCTTTTCTGTTCTAAGGACAGATCCATTTTAGCTTAATTGTTTATTTTGAGGACAGATCCATTTTAGCTCAATTTTCTATTCTGAGGACAGATCCGTTTTAGCTTTATTTTCTATTCTGAGAACATATCCATTTCAACTCCATTTTCTATTCTGGGGAATATCCATTTTAACTAGATTTTCTATTTTGAGGACATATCCATTTTAACTCCATTATCTAATCTGAGGACCGATCCATTTTAACTCAATTACTTATTCACTCATTGAGACGCAGATTAGTTTAGCTAAGTTACTGCCACACTCCTCCAGAGAGATGTCATTTTAACTCGATTAGTTCAACACTCCTTTAGAGACAGATGTCATTTGAGCATTTTAGCTCAATTAATGCTGCATTCCCTGATAGACACTTTTACCCCAATTACTGCCATATTCTTCAAGAAATGAAGGCCTTTTTAATTCACTGAGATGCCACTCTCCTTGAGAGATAGATGTCATTTTACCCAATTAAAGAGAAATACCATTCTTAGCTCAATTTTTGTCACACCCATTGAGAGGTTGAAGACATTATCCCAAAACCTGCCTTTTAGATCGAATACCTTTTGATAATACAACAGGAAAAAGGTAAACAAACTTAGAGTATCACTTATGCATCAACATTTCAGTATGTTAGAAGATATACCCCTCATAAATTACTGCCTTTTAACGGCCAGGCCGGCCTGCTAATGCCATATCTTAAGGACAGGACTATTACATTCATACCACTTCATATGGTGACTTAGGACTTTCTTAATTGCATAGGAGTTTTGCCTCTGACCTTCGGATTTGCGACGCCAGTTCGATTTATCTTGAAAATTAGTGTTTTTCAAATTCTAACTACTCCCTTGATGCCTAATATTAAGACCTGGGATTAATACCCTATATAGACGTGATATAGATCTCAAATGAAAAAGAGAGTTTTGTTTTTCAAAATGTAATTTTCTATCTAGATAGGATTTTTTTCACTATGGTAAAAAGATATACTCTATATTTCAGGGAAAAAGGTAAGAAAAAAATATGAAAAAAAAAAAAATAGGAAAAGATTGTCCTATTTTATTGTTTTATAATGTCTTTCTAAGTTATATACCAAATTTTAATGATATATCTTTAAAACTAGGTGCGAAGAAAGAATTTGAAGGTTAATGAATATTGTTTTGAGATACGGCCGTTCAAAGTTTTTCTTTGTATTTTTACAAGGACTGTATTAATAAATAATGATTATTATGAATTTTATGTTTCTTTTTGAATATTAATAAAACAAAACCAAGTTATTTACCATAATTTAATCATAAATGTAGATCCCTTTGCTCAATATCTTGCTCCTTTAGGCGAGAAAGTTGCTCTGTCATCATATCTCTCCTTCACTAACTCTGCTAATTTTGCTGATATTATCCAATTCTGAACTCTTATTTGAGCGAATTTTCATCTACCTTATGTTAGCAAGATGTTGAAATTGTCTTTTCTTCTTAGACATACTGAAATTCTTGCCGAAAGCGAGAAATACAGACGTAAAAACGAGTGGATGTCAGAGGTCAAACTCAAATATGAATTTTCTATGAGGGCCGAAGGGTGTAATTGTCGCGCAATACATCGTCTCATGGAATCTATACAGATGCCATTGCTCACATTTTTTTTTATATTGAAATGTAATAATTATCAAACTTTACGAAGACAGAAGAAATATTGCATTTTCTTATAGGGAACAATGTTTTTAGTTTATTGAGTTACTTTTACTAATTAACCTGTAACTATGAAAGTAAGACGAATTTTGACAAAATATTTCGTATACGCATTTCCCATCGCCATACGAAGCTCTGAATTTTTTTTTCAGGATTTTGTCTTTTTCTTCCTATACCTCCATATATTGGCATACCGGCATACTTGACATTCAACTCCGAAGACCTGTCATTGCAGAGACCGGTCATTGCGATGATATGTCCTTGCAAAGACCTTTCTTTGCAAAGACCTTTCCTTGCAAAGATCTGTCATTTCAAAGACCTTTCATTGCAAAGCCCTGTCTTTGCAAAGTCCGTTCATTGTAAAGACCTTTCCTTGCTTAGGCCTGTCATTGCAAAGACCTCTCCTTGCGAAGACCTGTCATTGCAAAGTCCTGTCTTACAAAGTCCTGTCAATGCAAAGAGCTCTCCTTACAAAGACCAGTCCTTTCAAAGACATGTCATTGCAAAGATCTATCCTTGCAAAGTCCCTTCCTTGCAAAAATCTATCCTTGAAAAGATATTATCTGTTAGAAAACTGTTCATTGTAAGACAATGTCTGTTAGAAGACAACGTTCGGTAGAAGACCTGTCTTCTAGAACATAACTTATAAAAAAAAACATGTTCATCGGAAAACATTTCATAACAGACTACATTTTTAAAAGGAAAGATCAACTCCATGCCTAACACTCCCCCCCCCCCCCAAAAAAAAAAGAAAAAAAAAACAGCTATTGAAATTTTTTCCTGGCCTTCGAGAGAATTTTTTGAATTATTCAAGTTTTCAAAACTATAAAAGTTCAGTATACCCTAATGGCAGTGTTGATCACTAACGATCAAGCTATTCATAATGTAACTGATAAAGGAAATGCTTACGTCAGTACATTTTATGATTACATCCCATTGCATTCCAGCTTTGACGATTTTCTGCGTTCCTTGGTGCCAAAGCATTCCATATTTTAATGACTTGCTTTTCTGTTGTATATGAAAATTGGGGACAGAATGAGTTTCCAAACATTGTTAAACAATAGATTTATTGTTAACAAATCATACGATATATGTATATACATATATGTGTATGTATGTATGTATGTTACTTATTAGTCACGTGACAATTACTCGTGTAAAATCTATAGGAAACAGGAAAGTTAAAGACCAGGTGCCGAGCGCTTTTGTGTATTACGTACACTTCTTCAGATACCCTGGTCTTTTACGTTCTGGTTTCTGTGGATTTTACATACGTATGTATGTATGTATGTATGTATGCATATAATCATGGTACAATCGAGGTTAAAGCCTAAGGCTTAGAATTTACATGAACTTGTACTTTTGATTAGAGATTGAGACTTCAAACGTAAACAAACAGTCGACACTGGAATATTTCATAAAAGTCACATTTGATGATGGAGAGAGTATATTTCAATAAATTTCTAAAGTAGAATAACATGAAGAAATAGTGATTAAAAAGTATATTAAAAAGTCAGAGTAATCTTTGAGACTCAGAAGTTTATGTAGTGATGGATCACACTAATATTTCGGGATATTGAATTGAAACAGCTTAAACTATAACGTGATGCTAAGGCTGCGTTTACACCAAGCGAGTCGAGTCACGTCAAGTCATGAACGTCATTTGATGAGATTCATTTTGACTCATCTCCGTTTACACCGACTGAGTCAGCCCGCGTCAAGTCAGTATCAGTGACCTGTCTGATTTCATACGGAATGGATGCAAGTTCCTTGGTTGAAGTGGCTGCTTTGTTGTGGCTCAAAAAATGTGAAAATAAACCCTAAAAAAACGCAAGTAGATAAAGCTTTCACCTGACCGATGTATCTCTCGACATTATGCAACAGGGGAAGGGAGCGGGTGTGCTTGGGCCAATGTGATAATTTTGAAAGGGATGACGCGTACCTGTACTGTACGGGATGTTTTTTATTAACTAACTTTCTTTTATGTTATGTATGTAGGCATCGGATATTTCTGCTAAAAGCTGCAGAGAGCAAAACGTATCTATCATTCGGTCAGGAGGAGTCGGACGGTATTTAACAGTAGCGGCAACACACAATTTTATATATATGTGTGTGTCTACGTGTATTTAAGTGGAAGCGTGACCTTAATGGAGAATGTGGAATAGGAACGGCTGTATTTGTTGTTGTTATTGTTGTCGTATTGCATATTTATATAATATATACAGTATATATATGCATACATATACATTCATATATATATATATATATATATACATACATACATATATATATATATATATATATTAGGAACTCCACTTCCATGATGATCACACGACGACGTATATATATATATATATATATATTAGGAACTCCACTTCCATGATGATCACACGACGACGTATATATATATATATATATATGTGTGTGTGTGTGTGTGTGTGTGTACATATATATCTACAGTATATATATGTGCATATATGTATGTATATATGTATATGCAGTATATATATATATATATATATATCTACAGTATTTATATGTATATAAATATATATATATATATATATATATAGAGAGAGAGAGAGAGAGAGAGAGAGAGAGAGAGAGCGGCTTGTTTTTTCATCACAGATGCAATAATGGTGGCCAAACATAGTGAGATTAATATTGCCATATAGTCTTCAACTTAAGAAATATCTTTGACATTAAGAACAAAATATTATAATGTTTTAAGCAAAAATTATATGGTTTTATTGTAGACATGTACTGTACGTATGTATATATATATATATATATATATATGTATAAGTATATAATTTATATATATATATATATATATATACTGGTATGTATATATATATATATATATATTGATACTTATTTACGTATGGATATGTAGTATATATATATATATATATATATCACCATATAATTGTTTACTTGTATCTCAACATATCCTTAGTAATGAACCTACTTATCCCACTTATTTTTTCCCTTGACAATAGCAATACTGAACCCCATTTATATGTGGGTCGACTTGTAGGCGGTAGCCTGGTTTGAAAGTCCGTCTTCTCCAATTGGCTATGTTCCGCCAGTCTCTGACTGGTGCTTGCCAGTCGGGGGTTCAAAACCCGTCCAGCCTCGTTAGTGCCATTAGTGTCAGCAACCTTACCATCCTTGTAAGCAAAGGTTGGGGGTTTTGGGGGAGCCTAAAGGTCTATCTGCTAAATCACATCAGCAGCCTTTGCCTGGCCCTCCCTGGTCCTAGTTTTGGTGGAGAGGAGGTTTGGACTCTGGTCATATTATACATGGTCAGTCTCTAGGGTATTGTCCTGCTTGCTGGGGCGTTGTCACTCTCCCTTTCCTCTACCATTCATGGCCGACCTTTAAACCTTTAACACCTCCGATATGACCCACCAAAGTCAAATGATAATCACCAGGTAGAAACCATTTTATCTTCTGATCATACAGATGATTTATATTTGATACTAAAATATTTTTCAAGTTTTTTTCTTTTATTCCTACATTTTACAGGGGTGAATTGTATTATTTAGTTTAGCCTATATTATGAAGAATATATGATATATTTCCTTTTATTTGTAAATATTTAAAGATGTTATTATCGTGAAGGAAAAATATTGCATTTAAACTGCACTCTATCCTATTGTTAAAGATTTTCGTAAAAAATATTTCTAAGCATCACAAACATGTACTATTAGTTCATATTGAATAAAATCACATTAAAATATTTCCGTTGAAACAAAACATTTTTCTCTGATGATTACTTATGTATAAACATTTGGCTACGTAGATTTATAAACCTCCACATAACATGCCATACACATTGACTTTTCCATGCGGTGGTTATTCATGACCCCTGCAAGGACGGAATCTTGCATATTGCATTTTTTTGCAACAGCTGTCTGGGGATTAATCTGAGGCTTTGGGGAATATTGAAGCTGTCACTCACCAGATGATAGATAGAAACTTTGCCGTCATTTTCAAGATTAAATGTTAAAGGAAAAAACCCCTGGTTTAGATTCAAACGTTTTATATATATATATATATATACATATACACATATATATATATATATATATATATATGCATATTTGTATGCGTTTGCTTAAATACCTATGTATGTATATATATATATATATATATATGTGTGTGTGTGTGTGTGTGTGTATGTATACATATTTTATATGTGTGCGTGTGTGTACACGAACATAAATATGTAATATCTATCGTTTCTGTGTACTTGTATACAATTATATGTTTATATATATGATATGATATGATATATATATATATATATATATATATACATACATATATATATATATATATATATATATGTATATATGGATTAATATCAACACAACATTGTGTTCAAATAGAAATAAATTTCTACCTCATACCTGGGATCTAACGCTAACCCCTTCTAATGAAAGGCCAGGTCGAAACCAACCATGTCACGAGAGCCATAAAAGATATTGGAACCTGACCGCTACCAGCTGTCCGAGGATTTACCTGGCGAGATCAGTCTCTTACCAGCGAGTTTTACCCAATATCCCGGGCCACCACGTGACACAATTGGTAGTAATTCATTCAAATTACCCCTAATGAGTCAATATGTATATATGGCTGTGTAAATGAGTATATACAGTATATACTGAGTACATATTCTATCATACATAATGCATATCTATATATGTATAGATACGAATATACAAAAAAATATCTGCATCGATATAGATATACAAGTAAGTATGTATGTATGTAAGCATATGTAACAATTATAATCATCGATATACATATACAAATAAAAATAACTATGTCCGTATGTATGAATATGTGAGTTTCTGTGCAATATTCCTCCATTATTGACATAATTAGGGTAAAAAGTAAGATTGTTAGAATATATCAAAATCTTTATTGATTCAGATGGTTTTGAAACGGAACTTTTTCCATCGGGTAAAGTGTACAAAGCATAATTTTTATGACTATGATAAATATAGGATGAACTAATGAGGTTATATCTATTTTATCCCGTCCTCTCTCTCTCTCTCTCTCTCTCTCTCTCTCTCTCTCTCTCTCTCTCTCTCTCACGCACACAGGGGATGTGTAAATAATATCAATACTGAGAAGGTTCAAAATTAAGTCTCTCTCTCTCTTACTCTCTCTCTCTCTCTCTCTCTCTCTCTCTCTCTCTCTCTCTCTCTCTCTCTTTGACGAGTATAGAATGATCTTTTATCAGTTAGTGTTTCCATTCGCTGATAATGTTATTCCTTACATGACGTATTTTTGTTTTCTTGTTACTTATCGAAAATGAATTTATGCAAAGTCATTTCTCTGTCCCCAAAACACATAAATTTGCAACTAGGATTATAGCTTAGCAAGTAATAATAATAATAATAATAATAATAATAATAATAATAATAATAATAATAATAATAATAATAATAATAATAATAATAATAACTCTTCTTGGTTGATGCAGTGCCATATGGCAGTTCAAAAGAAAATCTAATGTGTAATTTTAAAATTATTTAGTTGATATTTAGATTTTTTGAGAAACCGGAATCATTTCCTACATCTAAAAAAATGGGTAAAATTCTAACCTACTATGATCTTTTTTCAGTGTCTGTCGAGACCTGGTTTCTCTACTAATCAAGTAAGTTCTTGTTACTGTATATTACTATCATCATTATTAATACCATTACAAATACTTATTAATAGCATCAATATCTTTCTTAATACGCACATTATTTATTATCCTTAATATCATCATCAATACATATATCATCATTATCAGAATCAATAATATTATTAATACATAAGTTCTTATCATTATCAATATCATTATCAGAACTTTGATAATTATAATCACCATTAATATAATTTTCAATACTCTTATTATTATTATTACCATTACCAAAATTTTTAATACTTTTAACATTATCACTATTAAAAATATCATTTATACTTTCGTTATTATCATCATTGTCAATACTAGTACTTTCATTACCATAATCATTATTAATATCATTATTAATACTTTTATTTTCTTTATCCTTATCAATAATTTGATATTATATCATTATTAAATTATTAATACATTTATCTTTATTATCATCAACACTTGTATTACTATAATTATTATAGTTCTATTTTATATTGCATCATTATCATTTTCAGTACTTTTATCATTATTACCTTCGTCAGAAGATTATATTTTTTATATGCGTGTATTTATTCATTTATGTTTGTATGTTTGTTTGTTTGTGATTCACAGAACGCAAAAGCTATTAGAATGAATCTCACAAAATTTAGTGTCATGATTGACCATGATCCAAGGACAATTTGATTTGATTTGGGGTGCGATTGAGTCAAATGTCAAGGTCACGAAATAGTAAAAAACGGCGGTCAATAGCGGACAATTTTTATCCGATTTCCATGAAAATGTGGTTATAATGTGCATAATAAAATTGCCTATCTTGTAAAATGGCGTTGGCAAAGGTATGCACTCTACCGATTACGTGTTCTAATCATAATTAGTATCGTTTCATTTATATCTTTCTGTTATTATTACAATCCAGACAGCAACTCTAGCTAGAAAAAGCAAAACGCTAAAGCCCAAGAGCGACGATAGAGATAATAATTCCATCAATCATCTGGTTTCAGGAACGTTTTTTTTTTCTTTTAGAATTGTTCTTCTATATTATTAAGGAACGTTTTTTTCTAGAATTGTTCTTCTATATTATTAAGGAACGTTTTTTTTCTAGAATTGTTCTTCTATATTATTAAGGAACGTTTTTTTTCTAAAATTGTTCTTCTATATTATTAAGGAACGTTTTTTTTTGTAGAATTGTTCTTTTATATTATTAAGGAACGTTTGTTTTTCTAGAATTGTTCTTCTAAATTATTAAGGAACGTTTTTTTTTCTAGAATTGTTCTTCTATATTATTAAGGAACGTTTTTTTTTTAGAATTGTTCTTCTATATTATTAAGGAACGTTTTTTTTCTAGAATTGTTCTTCTATATTATTAAAGAACGTTTTTTTTCTAGAATTGTTCTTCTATATTATTAAGGAACGTTTTTTTTTAGAATTGTTCTTCATTATTATTAAGGAACGTTTTTTTTCTAGAATTGTTCTTCTATATTATTAAGGAACGTTTTTTTCTAGAATTATTCTTCTATATTATTAAGGAACGTTTTTTTTCTAGAATTGTTCTTCTATATTATTAAGGAACGTTTTTTTTTTAGAATTGTTCTTCTATATTATTAAAGAACGTTTTTTTTTTTAGAATTGTTCTTCTATATTATTAAGGAACGTTTTTTTTTTTAGAATTGTTCTTCTATATTATTAAGGAACGTTTTTTTTCTAGAATTGTTCTTCTATATTATTAAGGAACGTTTTTTTCTAGAATTGTTCTTCTATATTATTAAGGAATGTTTTTTTTCTAGAATTGTTCTTCTATATTAATAAGGAACGTTTTTTTTTTCTAGAATTGTTCTTCTATATTATTAAGGAAGGTTTTTTTCTAGAATTGTTCTTCTATATTATTAAGGAACTTTTTTTTCTAGAATTGTTCTTCTATATTATTAAGGAACGTTTTTTTCTAGAATTCTTCTATATTATTTAGTAAATTTTTCTTTCAAATTATATAAAGATTTATAATTTATCTGGTTAAACTTTTTATTTTGTCAAGGCATCTATTTTTTTCAGCTGTTTTCTGGGACGTGCAATTTCATCTGTCTTAGAATTTCATGTTCACACACACAACCCATTTGTATATTTTATATATGTACACGTGTCTTTATATGTTTGATAAAATTATGTATATATATATATATATATATATATTTATATATATATATATATATATATACATACATACATATATTAGCCTTTATATATATATATCGTCATCATCATCTCCTCTGGCACCTATTTACGCAAAGGGACACAGCCTATATATATATATATATATATATGCACGTATCATATTAGGCTACCACAACCCTAAACTCTCTCTCTCTCTCTCTCTCTCTCTCTCTCTCTTCGTAAGCTGTAAGTAAGGTAGATTAAGCCAAAGTTTAAAGCGAATATATTACCGTCTGTGATATTAACTACCTCAGAAAAGAGACTCTCTCTCTCTCTCTCTCTCTCTCTCTCTCTCTCTCTCTCTCTCTCTCTCTCTCTCTCTCTCTCTCTAAATGTGTATATATATATGTATATATATATATATATATATATGTGTGTGTGTGTGTGTGTGTGTGTGCTTTTTTTCAAAGAGGCCCATAAAAGAAACACAGGAAATAAATAAATCACTATATTTCGGTCAATAAACATTGATCCTATTCAGGATGTAAAGTAAAAATAAGCAATACAGTGAAGAGTGACGGTTTATATAGGAAAGCAAAAAGGTGTTTTCAATTCTTTTACAGTTGTTATAATTGCTGGAAGGATTAGCCAAATTTGATTACATCCAGGTGCGTCTTCTTATTGTTGAGCCGCTTGGAGGATGTCTTGACCTCTGATGCGTATTTGGTGGTCGGTCTCCGTGGATTATCTTCTTAATGATAGGGTTGAGAAGAGTATTGTCCACTGTGTCAGCTTTCCATTGGCAGATTAAGAGATTATCAGTAATACAGGAATAAGTATCCTATTTTCCCTCGCCCTTTCTTTACAACTGTACTTACTGGGATAAGATCACCTTAAATAACATCATCATTATATATATATATATATATATATATACATATATATATATATATATATATGATATCTAAGCATAAACCATGCTTATAATGAGCTTGAAAGATTCTTCTTCTTCTTTAGATTGCCCGGAGCTTCTCTCCGGACAGGGGCTTTTTGACGGTGCGTCTAGCCCCTAGGTGGTTTTCCCGGCGGGTAGGTGTGGTGGTTGACGATCAGCGGGGCCTGGAAGTATATTTTTTCTTTTCCCTAGTTAGGGGCGAAAAGAGGTTTTATAGTGGTAAGGGAAAGGCTGTATAGTAAAGAGTCCCAGTGAGTAGGAGAGTCTGGGAGAGGAAAGGAGGGTTTTCTGTGGGAGAAGAAAGAAGCAGTTTCAAGTGTAAGTACTTATTGCTGCTTGCAAAGGTCAATTAGATTTCGCAACATGTTGCGAGCTTGCTCAGCCCAAGGGCCAGCACTGATTAAGCCCCTGGCTGGCCATGGGCGGCGTCAAGGGATTTTACTTATAGAAATGCCTGCTTTAGGCAGGCAAGGTCAAGAAACCAAGTGTTTAGGCCTGTTTAGGGCCAAAGTGATGAGATTAAGCTCAAAGGTGAAAGATTAAAGAGTTTAGTCCCAGTGAGTTAGAGAGACTGGGAGAGGAGGGAAGGGTTCGCGGTGGGAGGGGAAAGAAGCAGTTTTAGGCATAAGTGCTTATTACTGCTTGCCTGGTGTCACTGGGTATGGCTCTGGCATGCCAGGGACAGAGTCGAAAGGATTTTTCTTATATGAATACCTGCTTTAAGCAGGCAGGGTCGAGAGACCCAGTGTTTAGGTCCTGTTGAGGGCTAAAGAGTTGAGATGAAGTTTTAAGGGTGAAAGGTTATAGAACTTGGTCCCAGTGAGTTAGAGGGGCTGGGAGAGGAGCGGAGTGATTTGCGTTAGAGGGCAAAAAAGGGCGGAGGAAAGCCTTAACCAAGGAGAGAAGGCTAAGGGTGGTTAAGAGTTGATATGCATAGGCTGGGAGAGACTCTTCTTACCTAGGTGGGGGGTAAGATCGCAGAAAACCTGCAAGCGTCTCTATGTTTTTGAGAATGTGGGCAGTCACATGTTCTGCAGTATGTGGCACTCCTTGGCCGAGGTTTTGTCTCAGATTTGTGGTTTCTGGACAGTGGCAGAGGTAATGATCTAGTGGGAGTGCCGGAATAGCTTCGCAGTACTTGCATTGCCTACCCTCAGGGTTGATGATTTCCCATGAGCAGGGGTACCCTAACCTTAGTCTGTGGTAGATTACTGCTAGTTTGCGGGGCGTGTTCTTTGGTAGATCATGTGGTGCCAGGCTGGTAGTGTTGATATACCATTTTGCTGATTTTGACGAGGCAAATAGGGCTTGTCTGATGGAGCTATGTAGTTGTGTTTGACAGTAAGCATTCATTGCTGATTTGAACTGTTCATGCGATGGGTTAAGGGTTATGCTGATAGTGGTGACTTGGAGGGCCTGCTTTGCTAATCGATCGGCTTCTTCATTACCGAGTATACCTATATGACTGGGGATCCAATTTAGTGTGATCTGTCGGTTCTGGAGAGCATGTGTGTGGGCTATCTGTCTGATAGAGGAGATGATGAGTGTGTTTTCTCGGATATCTTGGCTCCTGATTGCTGCCAAAGCTCCTCTGGAGTCAGTATGTATCGTGGTGTTACCTTGACTGGTGAGTGAATGTGTGAGGGCTTTGAGTATGGCAACTAATTCAGTTTGGAGTGTGGAGGCATTGTTGGAGATCCTCCAGCAGTCTGAGAAATGTGGGGAGTAGACTGCTGCAGCTGCCGCAGGAACCTCCCTGTCTACAGAGCCGTCAGTATAATACACATTGTCAGCGAGTGTGAGGGTGATCGAATCAAGGGCTGCTCTAAAGGCCTGTGCTGGTGGGCATAGCGCCTTGGAGAACGGGAGAGTGGTGTAGTGGTACTTGATTGGGCTGGGAATCCAGGGGGGTTTTTCCGAAAAGTCCGGGTGGAAGGTGTCTTTTTTGAGTGTAGATAGCATTGTCTGAGAGCCGTTGGATCTTAGGGTTGTGATAAGATGGCCAGCATAGGTGTGAGGAGGGGCCAAATCTTCCGAAAGAGAGATTAGGCCTTGAAGTTTGTTATGGAGTGGGCAGTTCCGGTTGGTCTTGAAAGTTTTGAAGATTATAGAGCTGTTCCGTGAGTTTATCCTATCTGTGAGTGGCAGGAGATGGGTTTCGGCTCGAAGCAGTGAGAGCCTGGTCCAAATCGGGGCACCGAGGATGGTCCTCATGGCATTATTTTGAATTACTTCAATGGACTTTTCCTGTGTAGGGCTGAGGGTAGTGAGAACAGGGGCTGCATATTCTACCAAAGAGCGTACAGCCTGAATGTAGAAGAGTCTTAGAATGTGATGTGTTGCACCCTGATTTAGTGACGTGATGCGTCGGAGTGCGTTCAGTCGGCTGTTGGCCTTGTGCTTGAGGAGCGTTATTTCGGGGGTGGGTGATAGCCTGAAGTTGAGGTTAACACCTAAGTAGGTAAAGTTGTTGACCCATTCAATAGGCGTTCCTAGTAGGTTTAGTGGAGGGGGGTGGTTGAGAGTGCTTGATAGCCATGGCTTTGGTCTTGTTCGGGTTTATTTTCAGTCCTAAGACCTGGCAGCTTGCTGCAATGGTGTCTAGGGCGATTTGCATTTTACGGTGTTTGTTGTTGACTATGTGTGGGCAGACAACGCAGATATCGTCTGCGTAGATGAAGATTTGAATGCCCTCCGGGTAGTCTTCTTTCAATATATTTTCAATGAGTACATTGAATAAGAAGGGGCTTAATATCCCTCCTTGTGGAGTGCCATTTTCGAGTGGTATGTATGGTGACGTGGCTCCCTGGAAAGTAACTCTAGCTACTCTGTTTTGGGTATATTTCTGCGTCCACGCAAGGAGGTGGCCTCTGACGCCTTTGAGGACTAGTGATGTCAGAATGGCGTCAGAGCTGGCTAGCTCATAGGCCTTCTCAAGATCAAGGAAAACAACTAGTCCGCTTTTTCCGTTAACTGTGGCCATGACATCAGCTAGACATTCTTGTGTTCCAATGCCTCTCGTGTAGGCATAGAGCCTGTCGTGCAAAGGGCCCACCGCCCACTGAAGCCGCCGGAGGACCATCCGCTCAGCTACCTTACCAGTGCAGCTGAGTAGGGCAATGGGACGATAGGCATTCATTTCCTTAGGCTTTGGTATTGGGTTGGTGTCCTGTTTGTTCCATGGTTCGGGCCTGATATTCTGAGCATGCGTTAGGTTAATTATGTGTAGGTAGCTATTTTTGGCAGGTTCGCCAAGATGCTTTAGCATCGAATAAGTGATGCCATCGGCACCAGGGGCCGTGTCTCTACATTTAGCTAGGGCAGCCTCAAGTTCGGCCAAAGTGTAGAGCGCATCAGTGCATGACGGTTCATTCCAGGCTGCTCTAACTAGGTCATTTCTTCTAGGCCGAAGTTGTTCCTGCCTGGCCTGGGTAGCTGGGCATAGGTTAGTTGATTTCGATCGATTTGCAAAGGTTTGAGCTATGTTCATTGCCTCTTGATGGGGTTGAGGATGAGTGGGCTTGGTCTGGTGTCTTTTGGATCCTGAGACCTTGTTAAACCAGGCCCAGATGGCTTTGAGAGATGTTTGTTGAGAAATTTTGCTGCACCATTGGAGCCATTTTTCCCTTTTTACTTCGTTGGCAACTTGAACTGCTTCGGCTATGAGCTCCCTCAGTAGAAGGAGTAGCCCATCAGTCCTGTGCCGTCTGAAGAGCTTCCTTGTCCTGTTTATCCGTTTGTTCATTTCTTTTATGCGCGGGCAGTAGTACCACGCGTCCTTATGATTGTGTTGCGGGTTCCTGCCTTTCCTGGGCATGGAGGCATCCACAGCCAGGGTGATTTGTTTTGTAAACTCCGTAAGGAGGAAGGTGGGGTCCTCAGATGGGTTTTCTGCGAGCTTGAGAGCCCATGTTGTCATGTGCCTCTCGAAGATGTCCCATTGGGCAAAGTCAGGATTCCATCTTGCCGGGGGTGGCGGGATTGGTGGGAGTTTGGGGGTTGGTACCGTGGCGAGGATGGCGAAGTGGTCACTGGCGAGGGACGGGTGTAACATCCAGGAGGCGGTGTCGTGGAGGGCTCTTGGGATGAACATTAAATCTAGGGTGCCACCAGCAATGTGGGTGCTGGCAGGTAGCCTGTTCAGAAGGGCAACGTTGGGGAAATCCTGAAGGAGGGAGTATAGGTGCCTCCCAGTGGGGTTTGTACTTGGAGAGTGTAAAAAGGGGTGGTGAGCATTTAGATCACCTGCTAGGATGGCGTTGGAAGCGGAGATGGAAGCAAAAAGGTTTTCAGCTTCCAGAGACTTTCTTGGGCTTTTATATATGTTGTGTAGGATGAGTGTTGTGTGGGCCAGTCTGATTTCTACACTGAGCAGTTCAGCTTCTCCGCACTGTATTGTCGGTAGCTTTGTGGACTGTATTGTGTCTTTTACTAGTGTGAGTAGTCCCCGTGTTGTGTCCGTGCGAGGAGTTTTGTGTATAGTGTATCCTTTGTAGGAGTGAGTTCTCCCTGAGCAATGTCTCCTGTAAGAGGACGACGTCTGGCTTGAGGGTGGCAGTCTGTGATTGGAGGAGTGCATACTTGCTGCTAACTCCTGCGATGTTCCACTGCATAATTTTAAGTCCCTTGCCGGTTTCATATGTGTGTAGGTAAACTTCAGAGTCCGAGCTATCATTGCTGTAAGGATCCATGGTATTGGGTCAGGTCCTTAATCAGGTTTGCTATGATGCGCGTGTAGTCTGGGGAGAGCCCAGGGGCCCCCTTGAAGGGCTGAATGGAGGTTTATAGTGATTTCTTGCAATTTCTTAATGCAAGAGCAGCAGGGTAAGAGATCGGGATGGGAAGGAGAGCTTGGGCTGGATTCCTTAGATAGCCTACTATTGGGTAATCTGTTTGCTGAGTGGTTTGGTTATGGGTGAGGTGGTAGCAGAGTGCTGTAACGCAGGAACAGGCTCGGTTGAGCCTAAAAAGCCAGCAGAGTGCTGTACCACAGGGACAGGCTCGGTCGAGCCTGAAGAGCCAGCAGAGTGCTGTACCGCAGGGACAGGCTCGGTCGAGCCTGAAGAGCCGGCGGAGATGCTTGGACGGGAAGAGGTGGAGGGGTCGATATCTGGTTCAGGTGGAGGGACCCTGCTGTGAGGATGAGGAGGGGGGTGGGGTCCCGAGCATGCTGGGGAGAGGGGGGAGCAGGGCTATGATGGGGAGGCGTTGCAAGGAGGTTCGGTGCCAGAGGGGCAGATAGCTGGTTTTGCAGCTTCAGCGTAGGATTGGTGATATAACTGTGGAGGATGGTAGGATTGGGATGGGTGAAGGCGGAAGGAGGGGCGGGGAAGGATTGATTTGAGGTTCGTGAAGGTGCTGGGGTGCCCCTTCGATTTAGCTCATGGATGAAAGATGGCAGCGTTTGTCCAGGCATGATGGCCGGCGGAGCAGTTGGGGCACTTAGCTATGGTTGGCTGATTGTTTTTGTGTTTTGTGATGCAGACTTCAGTTTCGTGTTTCTCCGAGCATACCCCACATCTAGGTCTCGTGTTGGCACTGACTCTTGTGGTGCCCAAAACGCTGGCAATTAAAACATCTTGTGGGCGGCGGGATATAGTCTGCAACTCTGTATTTGCCCCAATGATTTAGATCGAGAAATTGGGGAGTGGAGGGGCCTGTGAAGGTGCATACAACTGTGGTGGTATCAAAATACTGCTTGTTCTTCTTGTACTGTTTGCGAACAGCTTCTGAAATGGCCGGGTGTTCGTTGATGAAATCTAAGTCAAGATAGAGGGGGTATCCATACACATAAAAATTTTTCGCCTTCTTTGGAGGGGGTCGAGTTCTGTAAAGTGGCGATAGTTCCTAAAGGTTTCGACTGTTTCGACATTCTTGGGAAAGAGGATGAAGTTCCCATCGTTAGTTATTTGTAAGTGTAAGCTATGGCACGACCTGCTTCTTTACCTGATTTTACTGCTAGATCTATCAATTTACTAGGGGAGTGGTTTGAGTTAGTATCCCTAGAGGCTTTGAATCTTGGAAGATCTGCTAGGAAGGAACTGTTGGTTGTAGTTTACCTGCGACATTCAACATCGTGTTCTCCGTGGTCCTCCTATTACCTTGGGTCCTTGTTTTTGCGTGC
>NC_090753.1:55139654-55144654 GCF_036898095.1 Palaemon carinicauda
GTATATACATGCACACGTATACAGTAGAACACAAATGGCGCACCCCCTAGCAGGCTTACATCGGAAAGTTTGCCTTAACAAGTATTCCCTTTACTCAAGACAAATAATAACAATAATGACATTAATAATAACAATAATAATTATAATGACAACTATAATAATAATAATAATAATAATAATAATAATAATAATAATAATAATAATAATAATAATAATAATAATAATAATAATAATAATATGGCAAGCTAGGAAGCATTTGCAAAATTTGGGTAATATTTCTTAACTTCCAAAAACACCCTAGGGTCCAAGAAATGGCCGAGAATAACATGGAATGACAAAGTTTTAATTTCTCTTCTAAAACGTTCAATTTCATTGCATTCTTCAATATAATGATGTAACATGTGCCCATCGGATAACTTACACAAACGACAGTTTCTTATTTTGGAATTTCTATCATTTGTCACCTCCCACAAATACTTATATCCTAAACGCAATTTGCTATAGCTTGTTTGATGTTTTCTAGTATGTAAACCACTCTTTATGTAATTTGGCTCTGACCCCTTAGTGATATCCATATAATTGCGGAACGAGGCACTTTCCAGGTATACTCCCTTCAGATATTCTATATCTCGATGACGTTGTTGTTTTTCTATTGTATTTTTCAAACTTTCATATGACAGTGGGAAATTGTAGTCAACATTTTCTTTACAATAGCCTTGCTTTGCTAATAAATCTGCTTGATCATTCCCCGTCAAGTTACAATGAGATGGGGGTCCAAATAAAATGGACAATTCTATTTTTCTTTTCAAAATTACATAAAAGTATTCGAATTCTATTTACTAACTTATTACTTCCGGATGACTCTGACACAATAGACTGCAAAGCCGACATACTATCAGAGACAATAGTGACACCACCCAACTCACTCTTGGCAATAGTAAGTGCGGCAGCGATTCCCAGGAGTTCTGTTTGTGTAGTGGAACAATGGTTGCTTGCCCTGATTGCGAGATAATGTGATTCCTGTAGTATACCATCCTGATAGAGAGCAACTCCTGCTCCAGCTCGTCCATTCTCCTGCAAAGAACCATCTGTGTATAGGACACTAGCACTATGTGGAAGGGCACTGAACCTCCTGAGGAAGTCCTGCCTCAGCATATCAATAGGCACATCAGATTTCCTATATGTGAGATCAGAAAAGGACACATTAATTTCTGGAAAATCCCAAGGCGGTAATTCTAGTACAACATACTGATTGTTATCCAAATAATCACTCACATTAATGGTACTCAAGAGTTCTCTAGCACTGTTTAACCACTTGTTACATTTATCTTTCCCCTTCGGATTCATTACGGCCTGCTTAAAAATACCATCATCAGCTGTATTGAGAGACTTTACAATTTGATTTGTAGCTACTGCTTTGATTCTTTGAGCAAGAGTTGGCAATCCTATTTCATACCTAATAGTTTCAATTTTAGCCGTTCTAGGGCACCCAAAAATTATCCTCATTGCTTCATTTTGGAGAACCTCGAGAGATTGCCTCCTTTGCCTGCTAAGAGTAATTAGATTACTTGCACTAGTCAATGACTGATCTTTTCATAGAAATATAAAGGGTCCGGAGAACGGGGACAGAAGACCCAACACTTCCCCTTACAACCTTTCTCAATAAGAGAGAGAGAGAGAGAGAGAGAGAGAGAGAGAGAGAGAGAATGGATTTAACTTCTGGTTAATCGTAGCCACCTCTAGTTAATCCTTTGAGATTAGTCAAAAAGGAACAACATCTGTTATAAAGCAGCTACGCTTTATCAGTTTCACTCAGTTTGGATGGATCGTGTCTAAGTACTGTGTTCATTTTTCCTTAAAGTGGCTGAATCATTTTGACACGAGTACGCTATACAGTGGGTCAGAAATCGCCTCAGCGGCCACGACATATTGGTTCTACTATAGGTATGGCTATGAAAACTCAGGGATTTTCGTTCACCTTAGAGATTTAGGGCACCAGATTAACTGGAGTGAGTCGTCTTTGCTTTTTAAGAGTACCTGTCCGTACAGAAGGTAAATCCTGGAATCAGCCATCATAAATCAATCAAACACAATGAACCTATCTGGCGGCCAATGGAAAGCTGACACAGTGGACAATACTCTTCTCAAACCTATCATTAAAAAGATAATCCACGGACACCGACCACCAGATACGCATCAGAGGTCAAGACATCCTCCAAGCCAAGGTATATAGAGCTCCCTTATTCTATATACCTTGCTCCAAGCGGCTCAACAATAAGAAGATGCACCTGGGACTCTAAAAAAAAAAATGTTAAACTGTTCGATTACAGTGATAAGTAAGACATATATATATATATATATATATACATATATATATGTGTATATATATATATATATATATATAAATAGATATATATATATATATATATATATATATAAACAGATATATATATATATATATATATATACAAAACATTATCTCTTCAAGTTTCATTGAAAGAAAATTATTTCAGTTTTTCAATCAAAGGAAACTGCATAATTTAGTGAGAACAGCAAAAAAGGGAATGTCTTTTTAGTCCACTAAAATTTTTGACCACTTAAAATATCAACGCATTCCTTCGGGAGTCTGTTCTGATCTCATTTCCATAAATTATAAATCTATAAATAAACCTTAATTATTTTTTCATGTTACTAAATATTAGTGTCGTTAGATGTTTTTGATACTTTACTGTTAACCAGAACGGTCTTGTCTACAACAAAACAGTATTGTTAATGAGGACATTAACTCCGTACATGCCAATTCCCAATTAACTCGGTGCATGGCAATTCCCCATTAACTTGGTTCTTGTCAATTCCCAAGTTTGTAGTGGGTGGGTGCTTTAACGTAGATGGATTTCTATAATCACGAGACAATTCTCTGCTTTCTATTTTGAGCTTTTTCATAATGAATTATTAATCTTTGGCTTCCGTTTCTTGTCGTTTTGTGGTCTTCCTCGTCAGCATATTTGGAAACTGCGTCACCATTTTAATTAGAAGAAATGTGTAATTGCAGATCTTAACACATTGCTTTTAGGTATAGAAAGACGTGTTATTACATTCCTAAATGTTTAATCAAAGACCTCGTTGAGAAGGATAAGAAATGGTAATAGAAAGAATAATAATAAGAAGAAAATATTTCGTAATCTTTCCCTTTTCTCGTCTTCGTGGTCACTCGTGCATTTTTCTTGCTTAGTGTCTGAGCGTGAGATGAACTAATGGCGTTGCACCTGCTTAGAGGTACAGCCTGAGGGCCTATTATTTACCTGACCTGAGTAACCCTTTTAAAAGTGTCTACTCACTTTCCCTGCCACTTCCCCCACCCGCAACCCCGAAGGAAAGAAAAGTCCACATGTTTCAGGGTTATTTACCTCAGGGCACAAGGTTAAAGTAGTCTGGTCATCCTTTCTCTCTCTCTCTCTCTCTCTCTCTCTCTCTCTCTCTCTCTCTACGTAAGTTGTAAGTAGAGTAGATTATGCCTAAGTTTAAAGCGAATATATTACCGTCCGTATTATTAACTAGCTTTGAAAAAGGACTCTCTCTCTCTCTCTCTCTCTCTCTCTCTCTCTCTCTCTCTCATTTATTTACTCATTCCTCTGGGTATTGATCACTAGATGGTTAAGGGAACCTGTATGCAATACAATTACTATTCGTAAACACCCCCCCCCTCTCTCTCTCTCTCTCTCTCTCTCTCTCTCTCTCCTGGTTAATAGACCAGATAGCGAAGGATTTATTATCCATTTCCTTAATGTTTCCTGGATAAGTTTATTGTAAAGATTTCTGATGTATAATTCTTGAAGCGAGTCAGTCTTCAGTTGGCGAATGACTCCCAACTACTTCGAGGAATTCAAACTGCTTCGAGGATTCCCAATGCTTCGTGGATTTCCAACTGCTTCGAGGGTTCCCTACTACTTCGAGGACTCCCAACTGCTTCGAAGATTCTCAACTGCTTCGAGGATTCCCAACTGCTCCGAGGACTCGAAACTGCTTTGATGAATCCAAATTGCTTCAATGATTCCTAACTGCTTCGATGATTCCCAACTGCTCCGAGGATTCCCAATTGCTCTGAGGGTTCCCAAATGCTTCGATGAATCTCAACTGTTTTGAAGATTCCCAACTGCTTCGCGGATTCCCAACTGCTTCGAGGATTCCCAACTGCTTCGAGGATTCCCAACTGCTTCAAGGACTCCCAACTGCTCTGAGGATTCCCAACTCCTCCGAAAATTCCCAGCGGTTTCAAGGATTCAACTGCTCCGAGGATTCCCAACTGCACCGAGGATTCCCAACAATCCGAGGATTCCCAACTCCTTCGAGGACTCCCAACTGTTTCGCGGATTCCCAACTGCTTTGACGATTCCCAATTACTTTGAGGATTCCCAACTGCTTCACAGATTCCCAATTTCTTTGAGGATTCCCAACTGCTTTAAGGCTTCCCAAAAGCTCTTAGGATTCCCAACTGCTTTAAGGCTTCCCAACAGCTCTTAGGATTCCCAACTGCTCTGAGGATTCCCAACGGTTTCCAACTGTTTCGAGGATTCCCAACTGCTTTGCGGATTTCCAACTGCGAGGATTCCCACTTCTCTGAGGATTCCCAACTGCTCCGAGGATTCCCGACTGCTTCGCGGTTTCCCAACTGCTTCGAGGATTCTAAACTCCTTCACGGACTCCCAACTGCTTTGAGGATTCCCAACTGCTCTGAGGATTCCAAAATGCTCCGAGGATTCCCAGCGGCTCCAATGATTCCCAACTGCTCCGAGGATTCGCAACTGCTTCGAGGATTCCCATCTGCTCTAAGGATTCTCAGCTGCTCCGAGGATTCCCAAATGCTTCGAGGACTCCCAACTGCTTCGAGGATTCCCAACTGCTCTGAGGATTCCCAACTGCTCCGAGGATTCCCAACGGCTTCGACTGTTCCCAACTGCTTCGAGAATTCCAACTACTCCGATAATTCTCAACTGCTCCAA
>NC_090753.1:55149654-55159654 GCF_036898095.1 Palaemon carinicauda
AGCCTGTCTCGTTTCATATACATTTCTTGTTGGTTTTATTTTATGGGGTCGTTATCGGAGGGGGGGGGGTGCGGTGCGTCAAGCACGTTATTCACAGTAAATTGAAAGTAATAATCATCAACAACGATCACATAAATAATCATTGGACGCCAATCATTATGATATTTATCAATATTGAGAAACACGTCTGTTCGTTTATACTTGTATAATGTAATAGACTTTCATTATCGGAAACATTGATTTTATAATCATCCCAATTTATTGATGATTTTATTAAAAGACGTAAGTTGAATTCAATGGTCAAAATCCAATTTGTCTACAAAATCAATATTAGACAACTTTTTACATTTCACTCTGGAGGAGATTATTCATACTTTCAATGAATAATGATGTTTTGACTTCTGGGGAAGTTTGATCGACTTTCTGAAATGATTCAGGGATTAGAGAGTCAAAGGATTCAATATTCTGGTTTTGTAATTCCATCAACAAGATATTAATGAGACAATGGAGTTTACATCAAAAGGACCGATAATCTATTGTGCAATTATTAGTATTAACTTTTATATCTAATGTTATCATAATTATCCTTATTACTAAAGACTATAATTGCAGATCTTATCAGCAGTGTAATTTACTTAATTGCGATTATTCAATTAATTCTTCATCGGAAGTATTTTAGGTTATTGTTTACTTGAACATTTCCGTTTTTTTTTTTTTTTTTTTTTTTTTTTTTTTTTTTTTTTTTTTTTTAATAAACCTATAACAACGAGGACTTAATATTATGATATGGATTTGCTTCGAAATTTAACCGTAATCTCTAACTCTTTAAAATCCAAAACTAAATTGACATCTTATAATGAAGGTGCACACATTAGTAATGACTTGCATGGAAAAATCGAGATTCATATAACGTTTACCTCATATGCCTAAGGCATATGTATGTATATATATATATATATATATAGCCTATATATATATATATATATATAGCCTATATATATATATATATATATATATTGTATACTTATATATATGTATATGTATATATATATATATATATATGTATATCTACTTACTTCAAATAAGCCATATATATTATTACATTAAAGTCTGGTTTCTCTTAACGACCTCGGGATCAGAGCCCCAGGCGAAATCACTCAAAGACTATAGTATCTGACCTGCCGGGTGCTGAGATGTATGGTCAATGTCATACAAGTATCCTGGGCCGGGGTTCGAGCCCCGGCAAGACAGACACTATAGTCTTTGAATGATTTCGCCTGGGGCTCTGATCCTGAGGTTGTTGAGAGAATCCAGACTTTAATGTATTAATATATATGGCTTACTTGAAATATGAGAAACACGTTTAAATGAGCAAAATTTATCATATATATATATATATATATATATATATATTATGCATATGCATTTTTAATTTGAGCACGATATTGTTTTTATTTTTACCCATATTGACTCATTGGGGGTAATTCGAATTAAAATATATCAATTGCAGTTAGCACTTGAGTTAGCACTTAGCCTCTGGTGGCATAATTGGTAGCGACTTTGTCTTTCATTTGAAGGGGCTCGATCCCAAGTATGAGGTGGAAATTTATTACTACTGGAGCATGATATTGTGTTGATTTTCATCCATATATATATATATATATATGTGTGTATATATATCCCTGGATAGGTACGATGGGTCGTTTGCGACCCCGAGCGTCAAAAAAAAACAGGTTTTTCTCACGTGACTCACCCCCGTGACTGAATTTGTGGGTGATCGACCTGCAGGAGGTGTCTCCCCTACACGCTCTAGTAGTGTCCAGATGTGCATTGCTGTAGCTGTACTCCTTCCCTGATTTCTGAGACGCGTCGGGGTCGTTCGCGACCGAGTTTACCCTTCTAAGGTAGTTTGCATAATTATCAAAGTTATTACGTATTATAAAATTGTCGTAGAATGGTGCAACTTGTATAGGTTATCAGTTGTGGAAAGTCTTGGTGGATTGTTTGGCTACCATGTGCATGATTTTTTTTTTAGTTAAAATGTCGTTCATCACCACGAGGACCATTTTACCGCGAGTGCCCCTTTTTAATTTTTTTTCATTTTTTTGCCAAGTCATTTTTCCGTAAGATATTGCCAAATAGGGTCGTAAAACTTTTGCTTGTTTAGTGTTGGAATGTGTGTCTAGATGATCTGGCTACCCATGCATGACTTTGTTTTTGTCAGATACGACGTAGTTATTGGTATATTGGGTATTTAACTGCGGTTACCAATTTCTGTTTTTTTTCAATATTTGTAAAAATTACTACGTAGTAAGGAATTGCCGTATATTATTCATTTTTTTTTCATGTTTATGTGTTAGAAAGTGTGCCTTGATGGTTGGGCTAACACGTGCATGTCTTTTTTTTTATCTGAGATGCCGTATATTAGAATGTCGGGCATTTTACCGCGAGTGTCCCTTTTTCATTTTTTTTCATTTTTTTGCCAAGTCATTTTTCCGTAAGATATTGTGAAATAGTGTCGTAAAACTTTTGCTTTTTTAGTGTTGGAAAGTGTGTCTAGATGATCTGGCTACCCATGCGTGATTTTGTTTTTGTCAGATACGACGTAGTTATTGGTATATTGGGTATTTAACTGCGGTTGCCAATTTCTGTTTTTTTTTTCAATATTTGTAAAAATTTACTACGTAGTAAGGAATTGCCGTATATTATTGATTTTTTTTTCATGTTTATGTGTTAGAAAGTGTGCCTTGATGGTTGGGCTAACACGTGCATGTCTTTTTTTTTATCTGAGATGCCGTATATTAGAATGTTGGGCATTTTTCCGCGAGTGCCCCTTTTTATTTGTTTTGCATTTTTTTGCTTAGTCATGTTACCGTAAGGAATTGGCAAGTAGTGTCGCAAGACTTATATTTTTATAGTGTTGGAAAGTGTTTCTAGATGATCTGGCTACCCATGCCTATTTTTTTTTAGCCAGATATGGCGTATATATAAGTATGTGTTCGATTTTCCTGTGATTGCCATTTTTTCGTTTTTTCCCATTTCTTTCAAAATTACTACGTACTAAGGAACTATCACAGAGTAATATTTCATTTATATGTTTATTTGTCGGAAAATGTGCCTTGATGGTTTGCCTAGCACGTGGCTGAAATTTTTTTTTTTCTGAAATGCCGTATATTAGAATGGCCATTTTTCCACGAGTGCCCCTTTTTATTTGTTTTGCATTTTTTTGCTTAGTCATGTTACCGTAAGGAATTGGCAAGTAGTGTCGCAAAACTTATAATTTTATAGTGTTGGAAAGTGTTTCTAGATGATCTGGCTACCCATGCCTATCTTCTTTTTTTAGCCAGATATGGCGTATATATAGGTATGTGTTCGATTTTCCTGTGATTGCCATTTTTTCGTTTTTTTCCCATTTCTTTCAAAATTACTACGTACTAAGGAACTATCACAGAGTAATTATTCATTTAGATGTTTATTTGTCGGAAAATGTGCCTTGATGGTTTGCCTAGCACGTGGCTGAATTTTTTTTTTTTTCTGAAATGCCTTATATTAGAATGTTAGCCATTTTTCCGCGAGTGCCCCTTTTTATTTGTTTTGCATTTTTTTGCTTAGTCATGTTATCGTAAGGAATTGGCAAGTAGTGTCGCAAAACTTATATTTTTATAGTGTTGGAAAGTGTTTCTAGATGATCTGGCTACCCATGCCTATCTTTTTTTTAGCCAGATATGGCGTATATTTAGGTATGTGTTCGATTTTCCGGTGATTGTCATTTTTTCGTTTTTTCCCAATTCTTTCAAAATTACTACGTACTAAGGAACTATCACAGAGTAATGATTCCTCTAGATCAGTGGTTCCCAACCTTTTAAACATGGTGACCCATTTTAGAAGAAGCAACCAGGAAGCGACCCCAATCCTTAAGATATTTAATATACGCATTCATTTTTTTTTTTTTTTTGTACAATAAACTGCCATATATTGCAATTATTGAATTATAGATTATCTGCTCGTGAAGTGACTATACATTCCATAAATTCATAATTAATTTCAAATTTATTCTTAAAAAACTACAAAGCTGCTACAAATATTAATTAATTGTAAATCAATTCAAAATTATTAGAACACAAATTTCCAACGTTGTGTAAAGCAGTGTTTATGAACTGACCCCAATGAGACGACTGGTATTGCAGTTTTTTAGCTAGCAATTCTATCCTGGGCTCTGTTGTCATCTTCGACATTTAATTGATTTTGGCATTTGTTTTTAAGGATGAGAAGTTTGGAGAAGGCTGCTTCACATGAGTAAGTTGTTGGGAACGGCAATAAATTCCTTATTGCGATTTCTGATATTACTGGGAATTTTTGGAAACTTTTTGGCCAAAATTCTTGTAGTTGCAGTTCACCAAACCAGGATTTAGCTTCAAAATTGTTTTTTAAGTCAATGAACTCTTCTTCTCCCGCTTCAGCGACCTCAGATACACTGGCGTTGATAGGGTTGATTGTAAGGGAGGAAGATTTGTAACATTCATCAGGAAAATATCTTCTCATTCGAAGAGTAAGATTTTCCAAATGCTCTTGTTTTAAGCAATTTAAGTCATCGATTTCATTTGCCGCTTTTCCAACAAATTGGGCAAGTGTTGGGAAAATCTATAATTCCTTTTGGTTAATTTTGGTGATACAGTTCCAATTTTATTTTAAAAGACAACATCTTCTTCAGACAAAGATATAATCGTACTTTCCTTACCCTGTAATCCTGTATTAATATCTCAGAAATGTTGACCAGGTATGCCAATTTGCACAACGTAAATTCATCCGAAAACAATGATTCATATTCAATTGTATTTTGAGAAGCGAGAAATATTTGCAGCTCTCCTCTCAAATCAAAAAATCATTTCAGCGCCTTTCCTTTCGAGAGCCATCAACAGTAGTGCTTCATGCGTTGAACTCATATCTCCACATAAAACCTTCAAGAACCGTGTTGCAAGTGGCCTTGATTTAATGACATTTACTGCTTTAATCACTTGGGTAAGCACTTCTTTGAATGGTTCAGGTAACGTCTTGGTAGCTAATACTTGTCGATGAACCATGCAGTGAGTCCCAATTATTTCTGGAGTCACTTTTTTAACTAACGATTGAAACCAGACTTACAGCCGAGTATCGTAGGTGCCCCGTCGATACAAACTCCCCACAATTTCTCCCATTCGATCGAACGTACTTTGAAGAAATCATCAATTGAATAAAAAATATCAGCAGCAGTAGTTGTGGTTTGCAGAGGCTTACAAAACAAGAAATCTTTAATTTTTTCATTTTTTTAATACCAAACATACGCAAGAAGTTGTGTAAAGTTTGTAACATCAGTAGTTTCATCAAGCTGTTACATTAAGTTTCATAGTACGATGCATTAATGGATTGATAATGGGAACATTTTCTCCCGAATCATGACAGTATGATCCTAAGACCCACTCTAGGTACTCCCAGATAGGTATTATAATGAATTTTAGGTGTCCGTAAGGTAAAAAAACTGAGCGCAGTTTTTTAACCATTAATGTAATGCTCTTGCAGGAACGATTTTAATTCAGAAAGTATTAAATGCAAAATGTTTCAACATTCAGAAAATATAGGTTCTTTGGTATGGTAACTATTGTGCAAACATGCAGCATATTCTATAAAAGATTTTAATTGGTCTAATATACCAATAACTATTGCTGTTGTGTTACTCCCCTTGTAAAGAATTTATTTAACTGTCTTAACATGTTTTTTCACCTAGTTTTATATATTCCCATTCAGCTGAAAATCGATTGGTGACCCCAGGGCATTAGTGTAGCGACCCCATCTGGGGTCGCGACCCACAGGTTGGGAACCACTGCTCTAGATGTTTATTTGTCGGAAAATTTTGTTTACTTTTTTTTTTTTAGATTGAATATCATCAATTTTTTTTAGCTAAAATATTATATTGTTTTACATTTTTATTTTTTTTCGATTTTATTTCCCTTCAAAAAAATTTTATTGGGTCAGAATTTTAATTTTATAGTCTTAAAATAATCGTCAATTATCCAGCAACCCACCATACAATTTTTATGCATATCCAATAATAATTAGATTAGTAAATAACACCTTGAAATTGACATACCCTTCCTACATTTCAAGTGGCAGATTAGGGAGTCTGAGTCAGTGTGGTTGGCGGCCATTTTGTGGACATATCCAAAGCGTAAGCTGCCCTATCTATATATATTCTTGTTCCCTATAGAATTTGTGATATTTTGGTATATTTTTACCTGCATAAATATCATATTATATATTAAATATATGTATTTTTTTTTACGAAATTTCTAAGTACTCAAAAAATTACCTTTAGATATGGCCCCTGATATGAATGTAATTTACAAAATAATGAAGATTTTTTTACATATTTCTATTTTAGGATAACATATGTTTATTCCCTAAAAAAATTAGCCACTTCCTATTTCATTTGGGTACCCAAAAAAATTCATGAAATTTGGACAAATTTTTTTGGCCAAAAAAAGTTACCCTTTTTTTCTCATTTCAGATCTTCACCTCCATGGGTCTGACTTCATCCAAAATACATCAAGATGTGTCCTAAACATTCAAGAATCAATTCCTAAAAGGAATTGTGTATATATGTATAAACTTTTTTTTTATGAATTTTTATGTCAGGTCTTTTTTTTCTACTTAATTTTTTAAAATATTTATAATAAATAGTTTTTCTGCAGATGAGTAGTATTTATCTTTACAGTTGTTTTAAGCATTCATTGAAGTTTTTTTTGGCAAAAGAAAAAAGGAGGTTACTGCAAAAACTGATTTTTCAAGAATTTTTTTTGGCGTCGGGGTCGTTCGCGTCCGAGTATACCCTTAAAGGGGTGTCCGAGGAGCGTACCTATCCAGGGATATATATATATATATATATATATATATATATATACATATATATATATATATATATATATATATATATATATATGTATGTATATATGTATGTGTATGTGTGTATATATATATATATATATATCCCTTAGTGTGTGGGATACCGTTACGTAAGGCCATGAGCAACAAAGTCTGGGCCACTAATATTAGATTAGTTCGCTTTAAACGACCAGGCACTCACTCACACACACACACACACACACACACATATATATATATATATATATATATATATGTGTGTGTGTGTGTATATATATGTGTATGTGTATATATGTGCGTGCTCGTGTCTATTACATGCTTAGTATTATATGATGTGGAGAGAACAATTTCCGCCTTCATTACCCTAGGCGTGTCTCCTCCCTTGCAATAACGTTACCACCAACATCTCCCCAATATAATTACCATATACAAACCTGGAACCAAATGTCTTTTGTCATGGTTGTGGAATGTGAATAAATCAAAAGGATTTCACTAATTCGACTCTTAGGATTAAGATATTGGGAGCATTTACCCTAAGTCAATATTGACATCGGCTGTGTTATTGTGTTGCCGTCCTTAATTGTTTACCCTTTGTCGAATGAAGAGGAAAGGAAGCCTGCTCGCTTAAATAGAAGGGGGAAGAAAACTTGAAAAGAAAAGGAAAATCTCGGTTTAGTTTGTTTGCTGGTTTAAGTTTTGTTATGATAAGGTATTGTTCTTTCCACTAACATAGCTGGAACGTCAAACCCGAAGCCATAGCAATATAAACACTTTTATTATCTCTGGTTACAACAGAGGATTTAGGAATATTAATTATATTTGCCGTTGCTTTGAGATCTTTTCATAGAAAGTTATTATCAAATAATAGGTTTATGAATAATTTTATTCAAATTAATTATTTTGATTATGTAGTAGTTAGTAGGGATTCAATTGGCGAAGCATGAGTCAAAATAAACAATTTATTTTTTCCTTGTGTTATTGGTTTATTAATTAATTATTCCATCCACTGCCTCTGTGAAACTTTCATCTGGTCAGAAATGTGTTTATTCAATCGAAGGATTTTAATTATTTAAGATAAAGTCATGATTTGCTTAATAATTCCGAATCTCTTATACTTCCATGATGAATATTGTGCAAATTATCTATTTGTACCCAGATGATATTCTTAAGTATAAGATCGCATACCAAAGTGAAGTTTAATTTTATCAAGAAGATGATATTCAAGAAAAAACTTCATTTTATTGTTAATGAAATAAGTAAGCAAATATTACTGTCTTTTATCGATAATGATAATAATAATAATAATAATAATAATAATAATAATAATAATAATAATAATAATAATAATAATAATAATAATAATAATACCGTTGTTCCTCGCTTTTTGCGGATTAATTTGTTCGCGTTTTCTCTCATTCGTGACACAGAGAGCCATATAACTTATTAAATAAAAATCTCATATTAGCCAGTTTGTGATAACTACTGTCGCATCCCAATATTTTCACACCGTATGCACATGTACTGTAAATTTTTGAAATGTGTTTATTTATTAATACAATGCTTTTATTATCATATAAACAAAAAACAATGTTAGGCAGTACTTAGTGTGTTAGTCGACCGAACATAGGCAATGGGGTGTGAGTTGTTAGGTTAGGAGTTAACCCATCTTTGGGCAGCAAGTATTCTCGGATTCTCATTTTCTCGTACCTGTCTCTGTTACCTAACGCTCGTGAAGTAGGAGGTCTGTTAGCTAAACTTCGCAGTGAGCGAGGGCTGATTGTAATAATGATTGTATTCTACGAAAATCTCTTGTTACTTAACACCAAATTAAGGCTGAAACTTGCTACTTATATAAGTAAACAGAACAAAGGATATTCTTACAGTAAATTTTAATAGTTGATACTACTGCTACCACTACTACTACTACTACTACTACTACTACTACTACTGATGATGATAGTAGTGTTAGTAGTAACTACAATAACACAAGACCTAAATCCTTGGGAAAGGAGGAGGGAGTAGAGGGATGCGTAAATTACGCTCATAAATAATAACCTTCGATGTTTTGCAGATAAATCGATGTTGTATTTTGAATTTCATTTACTTCCCATGCAAATAACAATACGTAATTTTTTTTCCCATATAAATTATTTTAGGGTTGTATATTAAATTTACTGTTAAAAAAATTGTGAATTTAAAATAAAAAGTAAAATACATGAACAGTATTTATTCTTCAATAAATATTGTTTTGAAAGAAAAAGACCAGTTTTAAAATGGATTATTCTCGTGACGAGTGGAGGAATGTATTTTTAATTAGCAATGTTTTCACTTTCATGAAGAAAATGAAAGCGTGGTAATCGTGGCCTGGCATCTTACCTGTCAATTAATGCCTCTGATTCCTATTGGTAGATTGAAATCAGGTTCGTTGGCTATCATTGGTTAAATCTTTAAGATTATAACATTTCTTTTCCGTTGGCGGTAACTAAGTATTGTTCATTTGTAGGTAGTAGGTTGCCCAAGGCACTAGCCACCCGCTAGAGAATTATTGGGTCCTTTGTCTGATCAAACAGTATCTTACATTGGATCCTTCTCTTTGGTTACGGATAATATTCCTTTGCCTACACATACACTGAATAGTCTGGCCTATTCTTTCCACATTTTGTGTGTCGTGTCATTTGACTGGCCAGACAGTACTGCATTGGATCCCTTTCTGTGGTTACGGATAATTTTTCTTTTGCCTACACATACACCGAATAGTCTGGCCTATTCTGTCCACATCCAATGGGTTCTTTGAATAGCCAGACAGTACTACATTGGATCCCTCTCTCTGGTTACGGCTCGTTTTCCTTTGCCTACACATATACCGAATAGTCAGGCCTGTTCTTTCTGTATTCTCTGGGTCCTTTGAATATCCAGACAGTACTACATTGAATACTTTTCTGTGGTTACGGATAATTTTTCCTTTGCCTACAAATACACCGAATAGTTTGACATATTTTTTCCATATTCCTCTCTGTCTTCATACACCCGACAACACTGAGATTAACAAACTATTCGTCTTCGCTGAAGGGGTTAACTACTGCAC
>NC_090753.1:55166967-55169467 GCF_036898095.1 Palaemon carinicauda
AGGGAGGATGAGAGAGAATATTTTTTTTTATAAGATAAACCTTGGATTTTTCAAGTTTGTCTCACTATATAAACAGGTCCATGAAAGAGAGGAGAGAGAGAGTCAAAGTCAAAGTCAAAGTCAAAAACCTTTATTCCATTATAAAATGGTTATTCTGTTACATAACAATATAAATTATTTACATAAAATTCACAATAATTGGATTGTAAAAATTTAGGATATATATACATTCAAGTTAAATTTAAAAAATATTGCTTGAGTTTCTTTTGAATAAATCAGTACTAACATTTGTACATTTTCTTATTTCCGGAGGTAGTTTATTCCAGCAAGCTGGGGCCCTTATTGCCATTGAGCGTGAACCCAAATCAGTTCGATAGCTGTCTACATATAGAATTTCATTCTGTCTGGTTAATGCATTCCTACAATTACCAACTGTAGGAAATGTGTATAGCCAGTTTTGATATTCTTTTCTCAAACTTTTAAAAACAAAAACACGAACATCGTACATACATTTTTCTTTTAATTTTATCCACTTTAATTGCTGGAGGGTTGGGGTGATGTGATCGTGTTTTTTCACCCAATAACGGCTACTCTACCTGCAAAGTTTTGGATTTTTTGAGCTTTTTCCATATGCATATCATTAGTTGACCCCCATATCTTAATACAGTAGTTTATTACACTCAAGACCAGACTTTCCACAATAAAAGCTCGAGTAGTATCATCAAAGTAATCTTTTACTCTACTTAAATACATTAGAATGCCACTAACTTTTCTACTCAGCTCGTCAATGTGAGTACTGAATGTCATGTACCTGTCCATGTGTAGACCTAGATTTTTCACATGTTGACTTATCTTTACTTCATCACCATCGCATTTTATTGTAATGTCATTTGGAATTTTGCTAATATATTGTGAGCTACCCACAAACATGCACTGTGTTTTGGTGGCATTTAATAATAGCCCTTTTCTTAGAAAATATTTCTTAATTTTGAGCAATATTAGTTCAGCCCTTTTTATCAAGCCATCTAAATTTTCTATTTGATCAGCCAAAAGAACTTGGGTGTCATCAGCGTATGAATTAGCAAGCAGTTTCCTATGTATTTAATCATGTCATTAACGTAGACTAAAAACAGAATTGGACCTAGGACAGATCCCTGTGGGACTCCAAATTCAACCTTTACAATGCAAGAATTTACGTCTCCTAATCTAACTACCTGACTTCTATCCTTCAAGTAATCCTGAAACCAGAACGTATCAATGTAATGTTCCTTAAGAGATTTACACAATTCATCATGGTTGACACTATCAAATGCCTTTGATAGGTCACATAAAATTAATATGGAAACTTTTTTTCTATCAATATTTTTATAAATTTCATCTGTTTAATTTCATCAAAGCTGTTTCTGTTGAAAACCTTTATGGAATCCATGCTGAGTGTTAGAAATCAAATTATTTTTTTTCTAGATGTTCCATTAACTGATTACATACAATCTTTTCTATTACTTTCGATATTACGGGAAGGATAGAAACAGGTCTATAATTACCAGGGTCGTCCTTGTCTCCTTTCTTGTGAAGAGGGTCTACGAGGGGTTGTTTCCAAATAGAAGGATATTTCCCAGATACAATCGATGTATTTATGATAACCGTGATATAATATGCAATAACTGTAAGGGAATCTTTTAGAAAACTAGTAGGAATACCATCCGTTCCGTAAGCATTACTATTATTCAAACGGTCTAAACGATCTTATATTATTGCCAAAATTATTTTGAGTGTTTCTAATATCTTCATTTTCGTACTTTTGTAGGATTTCTGCGTTTTATCATAAGTTATTTTTCCTACCTTAGCAAAGTATTGGTTAAATTGATCTGCTCTAGCTTTTGGGTTGTCGTATTCAATCTTTTTATTTGTTTTAGTAGATACAATATTATTCATAATTTTCCATGTTTCTCTACGAGATTTACTTTTCTTGATCTTGTCTTTGTTATAATAAGCTTTGGCAGTACGCATTTTCGAATTGATGAGTTTTTTCATTTCCTTATACGAATTGTTAAGATTTTCATCATGTCTATTCTGTTTAAGCCTTTCTTGCATTTTGTCCCTTTCAATCATACTGTTTTTGAGATCATTGTCTATTCAAGGTGCACTGGGTCTCCTTATTTCCTTCGTGGTTATTGGGGCACATTTATCTAAGGCACTATTATATACTTTATTGAAAATTCCTTTTTGAATATCTGTGTCATCAGTATGCATGATTGTATCTAAAATTATTTTCTGGTCTAGCAATGTATTGCACAAAAAATCTGCAGAATAATATTTTAAACACCTAGAGGTTACCGTGACTGGTTTACGCTTTGGCTTCTTAATATCTATGATAAATGAAATATGTTCATGGTCAGCTACAATACTTGGATTTACCTCAATTTTAATGACACTTTCCTGCTTGTTTGTTATTAACACGTCTAATAGTGTGGATGAGATGGGGCTAACTCTAGTAGGT
>NC_090753.1:55171967-55194467 GCF_036898095.1 Palaemon carinicauda
GAACTGGAAGGACTACGCCTCATTTTGGGAGGTGGTCTTCTGATGAGGAAATTGTGGGCCGAGGAGGAAAAGAGTGAGGAACTCGAGCCTGTCTTGGACCAGGAGGAACTCGACGGAGTTTCTGAGGAGACGGAAGCTGTCATCAGTAGGAAAGATCCTTTGCTTTCCGGCGAGGAGGAACAGCTGCTGCTGCTAGGAGGAGCAGGACGTGTTATCTCTAATAGAGATGTACAAGTTCAGGTAGAGCCTTGACCCATCTCTAACACAGATGTAACAGTTCAGACTGACGGAGACACCGAGATTGAAGATCTCAGGCGAAAGAATGTGACAATGGCTAAGGAACTTGCCAATAAATTTAATTTTCAAATTTTTTTGTTTTTTATTTTTGTTTTTTTTTATTTTATATTTTATATTTTCTTTTGTTTTGTTTTTTTAATTTTTTAATTATTTTGTATTTTTTCCTCCTGAGTTCGTTCGTTATGAACCTTATTTTCGCTTGTTTCCAAAACCGGGATTTCGGGACCAAGGAGGGCCCCCAAGAGAACTTGTCCCGTTTTGGTTTTTTCTTCTTTGGTTTCCTTACCAAAAGTTTCCTTGTAGGTCCTTCTCCTTCTTGTTTTTCTTCCTTCACAACGACTACTCTCTGGTCATCTTCTGTTGCAGTTTCACACCCTTCAACGTCACCCATTCCGTCATCTTTTATAACGTTCTCCAAATCTCTCTTCTGAAGTTCCTTCTTCAGTGAACAGATGACATCCTTCGCTGCGGACAATTCTTTTTTCATTTGATCTTCTACGTTGGTCATTCGAACAATCTTATCGTTCAAATTTTTTTTCTCGTTTACCTTTGTTCTCCAGTTGTTCTCGAAGACCTTCGTTCTTCTTTGTGACTGTGAACACTGCCTCCTTTAGCTCATGATTTTGTACTAGAGCTTTAGAAATCTCTCCCTGCAGCACTTCTACTAGCCTTTGGTGTCCTTGGCTTCTTTTCTGATCATTAGCACGAGCCTCCATCAGCTCTTTTTCTAGTTTGATTTTCTCTTGAGCCAATTCTTTATTAAGGAAGCTTCGTTCTTTATTGGATTTTTTCAGAACTTCATTCTCTGCCAGAAGGATCGATTTCAGCTCGTCATGAGCCTCGATTTCCTTCTTGGCCTTTTCCAGTTCCTCATTCAACTGAACTATTTTCATTGTGTTTTCTTCATCCAAAGTCACTTTATCTTCAAGTTCTTGTTTCAGAGCTTCCTTCTCTCTCACAAGTGCTGATTCCATCTGATTTTGGACATAATTTTTCTCCTGAGCTATTTTCAGCTCCGCTTTCAACTCTTGGATTGATATTTTTATTTTGTGAAAGGAATATATTCTCAGGTTATTTTATGAAAAGAAAGCTATTTTCATTTTATAGCGACGTCGCTTATTTTATAAAAGCAATATACCGATATTATTATTTTTGTGAAAGCAATATTATTTTATATTTTTTTTTTTTTTAGGTTTAAGGATGCCAGGCTTAACTGCTTAGGCTAATGATGCTATGTTTAACTGCCTAGCACAATTATGCTTGTCTAAACTGCCTGGCCTATTTTTTCTTTTTTCTAGGTTTAAGGATGCCAGGCTTAACTGCCTAGGCTAATGATGCTTGTCTAAACTGCCTGACATATTTTCTTTTTTTTTAGGTTTAAGGATGCCAGGCTTAACTACCTAGGCTAATGATGCTCATCTTAACTACCTGGCATATATTTTTTTTTCTTTAGGTTCAAGGATGCCAGGCTTAACTGCCTAGACTAAAAATACTTGTCTTAACTGCCTGGCATATTTTTTTTTCTTTTTTGGCTTAACTGGCTAGCCTGATGATGCTTGGCTTGCCCGCCTGGCCTAATAATGCTTGCCATAACTGCCTATCTTAAGGATGCTTGGCTTAACTGCAAGGCCTAATGTTGCTTGGCTTAACTGCCTGGCCTAATGAGACTTGGCTTAACTGCCTGGCATAATGATGCTTGGCTCAACTGGAAGGGCTATTGATGCTTGGCTTAACTGTCTGGCCTAATAGTGTTTGGCTTAAATGCGTGGCAAAATGATGCTTTGCTTAACTGCCTGGCCTAGTTATTTTTGGCTTAACTGCTTGGCCTGATGATGCTTGGCTTAACTACCTGGCCTTATAATGCTTGGCTTAACTGCCTGGCAAAACGATTCTTGGCTTAACTGAAAGGCCTAATGATGCTGGGCTATCTGCTTGGCCTGATGATGCTTGGCTTAACTGCCTAGCCTAGTGATATTTGGCTTAACTGCCTGGCCTAGTGATTTTTGGCTTAACTGACTGGCCTAATGATGCTTGCCTCAACTGCCTGGCCTAAAGATGATTGGCTTAAGTACCTGGCCTAATAATGCTTGGCTTAACTGCCTTGGCTAAGGATGTTTGGCTCAACTGACAGGGCTAAGGATGTTTGGCTTAACTACTTTGTCTGAGGGTGTATGGCTTAACTGCCTGGCCTAAGGATGTTTGCCTGACCTGCCTTATCTAAGAAGGTTTGGCTTAACTACCTGGTCTATGTGTGGCTGAACTGTCCGGAAAAAACCGAAACACTTAACTGGCTGGCCTAAAAAGAAGGGCCTACTATGAGATTCAGGGCCTCTGTAACACGGTTTTTTGGACTTTGCTCCTTATCAAAGCATCGGATGTAGCTGAAAGTTGACATATGTATATTTTACAACCACACATAAATTTTGTCAGCATTATCAATAACCTAAACCCAATAGTTTTAATTTTTATAGAGTAAAAATGATCTAGTCGACGCCACGGCCAGTGATAACGAGCCAAGAGTCGAAAACATTCATTACGTAAGCAATGTAAACACCTTTTGACAAAATTTTGCCCCGCCCATCCATCAGACACCCATTCACCTTCTTCCATCGGCTCTGAAACCCATAACAGTCAAGAATAGCTAAAAGGATTTGGAATTGCCCCCGTGGTTGCAAAACTGCATTTGTCTTACGACTTGCAACTTTATACAGTCAAGAGAAAGCCCGCGGCCATATTTACTATAGCCTGAATAAATAATTATTCAGTTTCTAGTTTAAATCCAATGTTTATGGTCTGCTTTGTATTTAGCGTAACATGATTATAATACTTGTAATGTCAATCAGGCTTTTGAACATTTCCATTAACTATTCACTATGCCACCAAGAGAGAGAGAGAGAAAGAGAGAGATTGTATGTAAACAGTCTTTATATAACTATTTTTGTTAAAATAAGATTTTTGTGCTAAAATCTCCATCAGACCAATGGATCATCCGATATCATTTTTTTTCCTTCTTCTTAGGCCGTACGACCGTGTTGGCTATGTTTTGGGCATGACTGCATTTTGTAAATAAATCATGAATAGTTTTTAGGAGTTTTATTTGTACATCTCATGGGAATTTATAGAAGTAAAGTGAACATAATTCATTTATCTTTTAAAATAGTTACTACATGTAGCCAAACAAATAGTAGTAAAGATGATAATGCAATGAAGGAATGATACCATACTTTATCTTTAGCTTCAACATCGGCAATAACATACCCCGTAGCCATAATTTGTCAGCTTAATGAAATAACCTATCATCTAATGTTAAACTTAATTTCTGAGGAGGCCATGGCTTATTGGACAGTGAAAAAACATGACAAAGACTTTATGAATGGCGGAACGATACATAAATGTGGGTGAGGTATCTGTGCTAGCGTAGTAATACTACTGTAGCAGTAATGCCGCAACAGTAGTATCCATGAGTTAAACGTTTAGGCCAACTGCTGGGATCCTTGAGGATCATTTAGCACTTCTTACAACTACTCGAGAATTGAGTTTTTATAGCCAGAATTTAAATTTTATAATCCAACAATGCCCATGATAGCCTTCAGTGTTATCCTGAATTATAACGAGGCCAAAGTGGGTGGAGCCTCATGAAGTCATCATTCTGACGATAATTATTTAAAGCCAAAATACGGTACCGGCTTTTTTTTCAGTAAATATGTAGGTAGATAGACAATAAATAAAAATTGCTTGACATTGGATATAGCAGTCATCAAATCAAGCTTGTCTACTACGTTTTTGAAAATTACCAACTATTCCCTACATCTTGTCAATCTGACTGTGACCTATAAAGTAGACTGTAATTTTTTTTAGGAAACTTATTTTGGGAGTTAGACTAATAATCTAAGTGTTTTTGTATTTATTAACATATTTTGTTGGTTTGTTCATTATGACAATTATCAGTAGAGAGGTTTCAGAGTTCATAAAGGTGTACTGCTTTGCTTTTATTTAAACTTTTGTGTCATTGTTGGCAGAGTTATAGCCTTCGTTACGTATAGCCAATCATTGATCGAGAAAGAGGGAAGAAATGCCGTCATAAGTTACGTAACGAGTGTGTTCGAAACCTTTTCTCTGAGTAAGTTGGCCCGTCTTCAAAAATCGTCACTTTTACTTAATAAAGTACCAAATTTATTCAACCTACGTAATGCAGAATGTAGTCAAAATTTATGTGTAGATATAATGTGCATTCTGAATAAGCGTTATATTTATGAAATTCATAGAAAAAAAGTTATTGCGAAAAAACCGTGTTACAGAGGCCCTGAATATCATAGTAGGTGACTGGACTAAAAATGTTGGCATGAACGCTTGGACTAGGGACGTTTGGCTTACCTGATTTGTATAGGGGTGCGAGGCTTAACTGCCTGGGCTAAGGTTGTATGGCTTATATGCCTTGCCTTAGGAACTATGGCTTAGAGGCCATGCCTAAGGAAGTTTTGCGTAACTGACTCAGCTAAGGATGTTTGGCAAAACTGACTGCCCTAAGAATGTTTGGCTTAACTACCTGGCCTATGGAGGGACGGCTTCACTACCTGGCATAGGGATGCTTGTCTTAACTGTATTGCCTCATAATGCTTGAGTTAACTTTATTGCAAAAAAATACTTGGCTTGGATACCTGGCATAAAGCTTGCCTTAAATGCCTGGCATAAGGATACTTGGCTTAAATGCCTGGTACAATTATGCTTGCCTATGCAGAGCCGAATGATGTTTGGCTTAACTGCAGAGCCTAATAATGAATGGCTTACATGCCTGGCCTAGTGATAAATGGCTTAAATGCCTAGCCTTATAATGAATGGCTTAAATATCTGGTCTTAGGATGAAAGGCTTGAATGTCTAGCCTTGTAATGAATGGCTTAAATGCCCGGCCTTAGGATGAATGGCTTAAATGCTTGGCCATAAGATGATTGGCTTAAATGTCTGGCCTTAGGATGAATGGATAAAATGCCTGTTTAGAATTGAGTCTGTTATTTCCACACTTAAACCAAGATCTTTTTGGTCTCGCAATCATTAAGTAAATAACTATTTTTCCAAAACGTTTAGTTATTAAGAATTCTATAAATGAATTCCTGTGAATCTTCAGCTATTATTAAAAAGCGGAATACTAAGGGGAAAATTATCTTCGTTTCCACGAATAAAAACTTCAAAGAACGAAGCGTGGATTTTTCCAAAAGTCTTAACACGACAATTTTCCTCTCAAAATTTGTTCAAATTTTTGTTTTAACCGCATTTTGAATGAACTGAACTACACTCATAGTTTTCGAGTATGAAAAGTTAAAGGCTGACTAGACTTTGGGGTTTCATTTCATATAGACAAAGGTTTTGGGTTGATTTGACTTTGTGGCTTCCAATTAAATCGGCAAACATTTCAAGTTGACTTGACTTTGGGGTTTTTACTGAATCTAATATGAATTTGTGTTAGAGTTATGAATTTGTATCATATATCCTGGTGCTGGGGCCTATGAGGCCATTCAATCTCCTCTATTAGGAAGTTGAAATTTCCCTCATATAAGAACCACATCATGGAAGGAAACAACGATACAAAGAAAGAAAGGATTTTTCGTCGAAGTCTGAAGTCCAATATCGAAGTCCTTCGAAATATCTTCAGGAAATCCCATTTCAAATCTCAAGACTTAAATTTCAGATTACATTATTCCACGAAAAATCATTTTCACCCATCTCTCTCTCTCTCTCTCTCCTCTCTCTCTCTCTCTCTCTCTCTCTCTCTCTCTCTCTCTCTCTCTCTCTCTCTCCAAAAGGCAATCCTAATATTGCTTGTCATTTACTTTCAATCTCAGAAAAATTTTCTATATCTTTCTATTTCTTAAAAATCTCGCCAAAGAAAAAAGAATAATATGAATAATGAATAATGTTTGATTATAACTGAAAGCAAAAACAAAATTCTCTAGGAAAATATTCCATGAACCATGTACTCATTTAAGAGTAATATATAAATGTTTCTAAGAAATAAATCTTATAATTTTCTTTATGAAAATTAGTGCACACTGAAAAATACCAATAGTATAATGCATCATTATTCTGAGATGTGAGTGCTCCCTGAGAAAGGGTTTGCTATTTATTCCGTATAAGTTTTGATTATATCAATATATGTATTTTAGGTTTAAGGATAATGTAGTTTTCCATAAATTACATAAAAAATAAAAATTAAATGAATTCATAATTTCACCGAGTTACAACCCCGATAACCCCCCCCCCCCCTCCAGCCCACAGCCACCCCCCCCCCCCCCCTCCATAGTTGACACAAGGCTGTTCCTTTTATTAACTCCACGGTTTTAGTAGACTCTGGAATTCAAAGAAAGTATATAATGATTTTTTTTCTAATATTTAGTGTAATTTATCTCATTTTGTGTTAAAATATGTGAAAAGTTAGAAAATTATTAAATTCGGCAAATTATTGACTTCGGCAAGTGTTATCAAATCTAGACTTACCATCAAAATACTTAATAATCTCCTTATTCGTTATCATTATTTATTTATAAAATATATATCTGAAGAAGAAATGTAGGCTAACAAATAAGTTTCAATTCAAATCACTTGGTAATTATTTGAAAACAATGATGTCATTTGGACACAAAACTTGCAACCATTCAGCTGGTAGGAAATGTTTCCAAGCTAAAAGGGCACCAATGTGAGTGATGAGTGCGAATGTGCCTCGGTTAAAAAAGAAGAGTATAGATAATAAGTCAATGATAGTTTCTCAGGATAAAATATTTCAAGACCCCAGATAATCACGTGCGTCGCTAGAAATAGAAATCTATCAGTCAATCTAGATATACTAAGATAAAATATCGCGTTACAAAATTGGTAAATATAAAGTTTAATGTCACTAATAAGATATCAATAATATTTTTCAAAGTGGAAAAGATTAATATTTATTTATAATAATTAAATTTTATTAATTTCGAATAAATATGATACTTAATTAACAGAATGTTTAGGGTTGAAGAGTAAAAGTTAATCATAAGAAAAAATGTAAGTAAAAAAACATTAAGGAGTTTGTAAATAAACATAATAAACAATAACGGAAGATAAAAGATAAATCGGTATTATGAAAGCTACTCCTTGATTAAAACATTGGCAAACATAGATAAACATGGGTAAATTGGAAAAGATTTATTGTTATTTATGATAATTAAATAAATAAGAAAATGTATATAATACTTATTTGATACAAATTGTATGGCTAAAAAATAAAAGGATTAAGAAGAAACATCAGAAAAAAATAAATAAAAGTTTATGAATAAATATAATAAAAATAAAGTATGAACATTAATATGAAACACATGATAAATAAAACGATTGTATATAAGTAATTTCATTGTTATCATGCAACATCCGCTTAGATTAAAACATCGGTAAACAGGGGTCAACAACCAAAGGAGTTCCTAAGTGAAGGGATTATAACCTAATTTTCCCTATTAGTGAAGAAAGAAAACATAAAATAAAAAAGATGGTTCCTATGAGAATTGACCAAAACAGAGTTTAACAACCATTTCCCAACAAACAGAAAACAGCATTATGAAAACATTATGAAAATTGTTCCTTTGAAAAAAGCTGATTCAAGGAAATGTCTGTTATTGGCGACAATCGGAAAGATTTATAAAAATGTTCATGGAGAGAAAATCTTAGTTGGTTTGGAAGTTGCGAGAAGATAAAACTTTTCGCTGTGTTTGAATGATAGATGGAATTTTGGTCATAAAGCCAGGCGTTGTGACCGAGGAATTTATTCAGAACGCCTGAATGGGGGTCTTTTAATCCAGATTTGATATGAGGCACTTTTAATCTTACTCTAAATCTTGATTGCTCAAAGATCTTATTTATTTAGATACTTTTCTTTAGTAAACTTATACCTTCTTCAGGTTATGGGAGCCTATTGGAACCTTTCATGCTTAGCAATCTGTTGGACGAGAGTTCTAGACCCGATCAAGCTCGATAGTTTCTAATAATGTTTGCAACCTCACCATACTTGTGAGATAGGTATGGGGGTGGGGGTTTGGGGGAGCCTATAGCTCTACCTGCTGAGTCATCAGCAGCCATTGTCTGGCCCTCCCTGGTCCTAGGTTGATGGAGAGGGAACATGGGTGCTAATCATACGTATCTGCTGTAAGATTGATTGATTGATTGATTGATTTGAGGTTTTCTGGCATCCTGACATCTAAGGTCATGGACGCCTATATCGTTTTTTTGTAAATAAAAATATAAATAAAATGATATTCAATTAAAACGTTAAAAGCAAAGTTAAATATCTTTCAGAAGTCCTGCTCCTGAAATAAAGCTAACAATACCACGAGCATGGTGTCAATCTCTGTGCACTGCCCTACCCCTTGCCTCTTCCATTCACGAGCAACCTTTGAACTCTTAAGAAACATCAGGGATTATCTTTGCGTTGTTCGAGGTAACTTAAAAGGAGATGCATTTTCTCTCGAGCTATGATAACATCTTTGGTCAATGGTACTTAGTCCATCGAGAAAGAACTGAGAAACAGCATCTCTCTATGAATATCTTTCATGATTATGCATTTTTAAATGTATTTACTTCTATTAAGGATTTCATTGCTTCCTTTTCTTCCACCACTCGTCTTCTCCTTGAATACTAATGCCCTTCTTTTGTGTCTCTCTACAACAAGTCTCAAAAAACTTCCCGTTTTTACATTTTTACCATCAAAAAAGTTTCTCCAGCAGCCACCCATCCTCTGGTCTAATCCATCAAATCACCCATGCCGAGAGGCCACTAATCCATTTGCTGTACCAAAGGGGACTTTATCCATAATTAATAGAACACTGGAAAGTCCCAATTAAAGGGATTTCTTTTGGCGCACGAATCGAGGACCACCAAACTTTTAATGCTTGGAAAGGGAGTGCTAGGGGGGGGGGGGGTGCTTGAACGGCGTGCGGCAGCTTATGGCTTTTGGGGGGGGGGGGTGGATAAGCGAATGCATGTGATAAATGTTTAACCCCAGGGGACTTGGAAACGTATGCAAATTTTTAGAGACGGGAGGAAAGAGAACAAAGCTATGCCTGTTAAACTGCCTTTTTTAGAATATGAGTCTCTCTCTCTCTCTCTCTCTCTCTCTCTCTCTCTCTCTCTCTTATAAGACCCATTCAAGAATCTTGATTACTCCTTTTGTACCTCCTTTCTTTCTTGTAGGTATCACCCTCACCTATTCATGTTAAAGCACTACATGCATACATACATACATACATACATACATAAATACACACACACACATATATATGTATATATATATATATATATATATATACACTGTATATATACACATGTTATCAAGTATATTCATAAGATCATTTTCAATTTCAACTCGATCAAGGTAATCTACAAACCAATTTCACTGTTAAATAACAGAGGAGTAATAAATTTGCATGACAAATAACAGAGTCCAAGCAAAATTATATTGAGTAATTAAATGGACATACAATTAAAAGCCTCGCAAATTACTAATATATATATATATATATATATATACATACATATACACACATATTTATATAAATACATTCGCACATTATATATATATATATATATATATTGTATATCATCTCCTGCAATGCCTATTTACGCAAAGGGCCTCGGTTAGATTTGGCAGTCGTTTCTATCTCGAGCTTTTAAATCAATACTTCCCCATTCATCATCTCCACGTTTCATAGTTCTCTTCCATGTAGACCTGGGTATTCCAACTCTTCTAATGCCTTTGGAGCCCAGTTGAAAATACATATAAAAATCAAGATATATATCAGTTTAGTGAGATCGGTGTTACTGAAGGGACATGAGTCGTGATATGACAATTAAACAGAATCCAACAAATTTTATAGATTTGAGAACAAAGCTCTCAGAAGAATATTGGGAGTTAAATGGCATGCCAGGATGAGAAATGAAGCTATAAGAGAGATTACTCGAGTGCCTTATGTGTATAAGATCATTGTGAGGTAGATGGAGATGGTTTGGGCATGCTCAACGCACTCCCCAAAATATACTATATATATATATATAGATATATATATATATATATATATATAAATATATATATATATATATACATATATATATAAATATATATATATATATATATATATATACGTATATATATATATATATATATATATGTATATATATAAATTATATATACATATATAAATTATATATATATATATATATATATACTTATACACACACACACACACACACACACATATATATATATATATATATATAAACGTCAATAAATTGTACGTTAAATACAGCTTCGATGTAATTAAAGTTATTGTAATATATACTCTATATTAATCACTTTCAAACCATCAACGGAAGACTGAAGATTGATATGCTATTTTCATCAAAAGTTGTCACAAATATAATTCACATCATTAAATTATGCCAAGAAAACAATTCCGGTAATCATATACATTTCCTCTTTTATAATCACTTGTTAATAATTTCACAGCCATCCTTTATAAGCAATTTGCTTTAGAGAAATGACCGTATTAACGTATTCATTGTGCAAACTACATCTCTTAGTAAATGGGATTCCTTATTAACGTATTTATTACCGGTATGCAAAATACTTCCATCTGTGAATAAGTAATTCTTCCGCCCTCCATTATCAGCTTCGTTCATCTCGCATGTAACCTATTTTAGGGGTCCTAAACCATGTCCCCCTCCCCCCTCGGGGCCATTAATCCCTGCACGTTTTGGTAGTGAGAGAGAGAGAGAGAGAGAGAGAGAGAGAGAGAGAGAGAGAGACTTAAAGCAGGTGTTCCTCTTGTCTTTCGAAGGATTAAAGATCCATTTTACGAGATTTAATGAGAGTCTGATGCACTGTGAAGTCTTCCACACAACACAGCCTTAATTCCACAATAATAATAAAGCCGATGAATAAACAAAAAATTGGTCACACACATACTGATTTACTACAGTCTCCTTTTCTCAACAGCATTGCTTTCACACTGATTCCCTACATTTCCCTTCTCTCAACTCCATTATTTTTACCGTGAATCACTACATTATTCTTAACATCTTTATTTTCAAATTGAGTCACTGTATTTTCCTTCCCCCAACGCCATTATATTTACACTTCCTAACCTTAATACATCCATGCTCTTTTACACTAATTCCATTACAGGCCGTTTACACAGAGAGAGAGAGAGAGAGAGGGGGGGGGAGAGAATGCTAAATATATTTGGAGGTACCTGGTGTGTTAAAGGAGAGAGAGAGAGAGAGAGAGAGAGAGAGAGAGAGAGATACTATGTAGACAAACAAACATGCAGAGAGAGAGAGAGAGAGAGAGAGAGAGAGAGAATGCTAAATACATTTGGAGGTTCCTGGTGTGTTAAAGGAGAGAGAGAGAGAGAGAGAGAGAGAGAGAGAGAGAGAGAATGCTAAACACATTTGGAGGTTCCTGGTGTGTTATAGGTAAGAGAGAGAGAGAGAGAGAGAGAGAGAGAGAGAGAGCTAAATACATTTGAGGGTTCTTGATGTGTTATTTGAGAGAGAGAGAGAGAGAGAGAGAGAGAGAGAGAGAGAGCTAAATACATTTGAGGGTTCTTGATGTGTTATTTGAGAGAGAGAGAGAGAGAGAGAGAGAGAGAGAGAAATACATTTACTTCTTTACGTTAAGGGCTGCTTTTCTGGACCTATACAGCAAGGGAACGCTACTCTCTCTAGAGGACCTCCCCAGTCCTTTTATTATGTTCGTTCGAGAGCATTCAACATTTCACACCGCATATTGCTCCCTTACTATTAAATCATTACTATAGAAACACTAACAGAATGAGAAAGTCTTTAGTTTCCCCTTGAAAGCCTTAATATCTTCAATCATTCGCATGTCTCATGGGAGCTTGTGTTTATGCATATATTTGGACGCACTGAATGTGTTAGGGGGAGAGAGAGAGAGAGAGAGAGAGAGAGAGAGAGAGAGAGAGAGAGAGAATTTCAATCTCACTCTGAACTAACATTTAATTCCGTCACAAAAATTTCCCTTCAAACTTAGTCTCAATCTGAATATCCATATAGTGAAGAGAGAAAGTGTGACCCTTTAAATTTGATTTGTATTTTTCGACGTCCTAACAATATTCTAGAGGGGGTGGGTTACCATACTTCCAAAAGGGGGATAAGGAGATATATCTATATATCTCGAGATTCAAGGAATATATATATAAGCTCATACAAACAAAAGTGTGTTGTGTGCAAGTTATATTTTTGTGCTTGCGTGTATCCATATTTTTCGTATATATAAATATATAAAATTCTTTTAATATATAATATATATTTCTGTATATATATATATATAAATATATATATATATATATATATATATAATATATATATATATATATATATATATATATATATATATATATATATATATATATAATGGCCTCACTTATATGTAATTATATACATATACATATATATGAATATGTGTGTATATATATATATATATATATATATATGTTGTAAACATATGTATTTAAAAGCAAATATATGCATACGTATGTATATACATATAAACATACATGAATGCGTATGTATAAACACAGTACAGTACAATTAAACCTAAGCACTGATGATATGTCTTCCATTAATCCAGTATTATCATCTTATCTAAAATGTGAATTTTCTGGAATTATGAAGAAACTGACAGCTGTGGGATCCCATTCTCCGGTATGAATACGATGTTGTTACTAATAGGACGAAAATACTAACAACAGTTAAGTCTTTCCTTTTGTAGCTATAATACATATGTCCTAATTCATGTATATATGTGTGTGTTTTATATAAGGGTAAATAAACTCAAAATTCATGAGTATTCCACCAAAAACCTATGTGTCAGCATGTTTGACGATGGTTGCATTTTGGGTAAGAAGGCAGAAGTTAATAGCCAGTGAGTACTCGAGTTGACAAGTCCCTCACCTGAGAGGGTAGTTGTGTATTGTGTACTTACGAACGAACCTTTAGTAATAAATGAAGAAAACCCATATGCCAACGTCTCATTATCCGTCTGCACGGGTCATATTGGTGTCAGGTGTGGAAAATACATGTTTGTGTATGCTGTGAGTGAAGTTGTTCTTTGAGCCGGTGGAATAAAAGTTCAAGATGCCGAGATACACAAGGACTAACATAGCAGACACTTCTGCTGCAGAAGACGAGAATGAAAGAGCAGTGGGATATAGCGTTCCCGATGAAGAAATAGGCGGGAAATTAGAACGCAAGAATTGGAAAATAAGTTAGAACAGTTGGAAGAGTTAATTAACAGATTAGTGGTGGAACGAGAACAGGAGAGGTGTGTAACTACAGCATATCTAAGTAAACAAAGTTCAAACGCACACAAGTGAAAGTACGCATGCACAGCCCAGTGAAGATACAAAAATCGTAGTTCGAAAGCTGCCAGAACTCCAGGCAAGTGTTAGGCCTTTCGATGATCAACGGCCTAAAGAAAGTTTTCAATCAATTGAAGTGTTTTTGAGAGACTTTGAAGTAGCTACATATGGGTGGTCGGAAAGAAAAAAAAGCAATTCAAATAATTTGATTGCTGAAAGATGCTCCGGCAATGAAAGTAATGTGTGGCCACAAGAAAGTTTAATAAATTAGACTGAAATAAATTGACGTTTAATTGAGAAGTATGCCTTGCCTGCACGAGAAAGGGAGACCTAAAAGAAAATTACAAACCCAAAATACGAGAAGGTGAATCCGTTCTTAGTTTTGCATCTCGCATTTTTCGGGATTGCGATTCATTTGCTACCTGGAGTGCAATCTCATAGAAGGTGATAAAAAGGCAATTGACCGTAAACATATTCACAGATTAGTAAACCCTTATTTATGTGGTTATTTGTTCGATGACAATAGCTCGTTAGTAGACGTAGTGAGTGCTGAGTGCGATACAAAACATTTTAGACAGTTTGCCAGAAGAAAAAAGGACTGGGAATAACGAGGCAGATTCTGAGAAGTTGGCAGCCATGAGAGAAAGTCGACTCCCGAAGAGAGGTAAGGGGGAATGCAGTCAGCAGATTAGCAGAGTCTTCAGATGTTGGCACTGTGGGGGAGAGGGGCACCGACGACTGGAGTGCCCCACCTAAGGATTCCCCAGCTGTTACACATGTCAGACCTACAGTCATCTATCTCGAGAGTGCCCAGCAAAATACAGCCAGGATGGGAGGGCTGGGGCACACGCACAACCCCCCCCCACCCCCCCCCCCCCCCGCCCAACGTCCGAGGAAAATGAAACAGAGGAAGGGAGAGGCGATGGAGTTCGATGGGCCCCCCCATGACATCACAAGCAGTAGCCGAGGAAGCAGTGACGACAGACGTGACAGATCAGGCACTGGGACCTCCATCGGTACCCCCGACCTCATCCCCGCAGCACTAGGGATAGGACCAGGGGGCAGCGGCATTAGCAGCTAAGGTCATCGGCCCGTGTCCCATATCTCGTATTGGCCGGCTGGGAATGTTAGCAGTTAGGATCGACCTGCAAGACAAATTCATCCGAGCGCTGATTGACACGGGAACCAGTGTTTCATTGATTGAAAAAAAAATTCTACTCAAATCCACTACAGCCTGCGGCATCCATTGTTCTTGACACGCCAGAAGGAAATAAACTACACATAAACCATACATCAATCGTCCAGTTTAGGGTGGGGTCTGTGAAGTTCACACATGATTTTTTTTTGTCTTGCCCACCTTGGGAATTCCAGGAATCGAGGCTATCGTAGGAATAGACTTTATATCTAATAGTCAAATTTGCATTTTTGGGGGAAAAGATACAATAACAGTAAAAGCAGGAGGGTACATTTTGCCGATAGAAAATCATGAGACAGTAAGTGCGAATGTTAGCTCGGAGAGACATTAAGTAGAGTAACAGCTGTACCTGAGAGAGAAGTGTTGTCCCCCAAGACCCTTCCGAGCATATATGTGACCCCGTGTCGCCCTCTTGCGGAAGGAACCAAGGTAGTTGTTAAACCCCATGACAATTGGGCCCATATGATATTAGAGGGCTTGACAGAAATTAAAGAGAACAAAGCTGATATAACGATAGTTAATTTGCCAAATAAAAGAGTTGTTTTAGGAAGTGATTCTATGTGTGAATTGGAGTTATGTGAAATCGCCACAACTCCATCCCGCACAGACGAACGCACCCAGAATTTGATTATGCAAGCGCAAAAATTATGTCCGTCAGAATATCAGCCTGTAGTTAGTGACATTGTCAATAATTCAACTTATGACTTGTAATAAAATTATCAATAAATTAATGTTTCCGATAATGAAAACTTATTAACACTATACAAGTTTATATGAATAGACATGTTTATCAATATTAATAAAAATCATGAGAGGTGTTTAATGATTATACATGTGATTGTTATTGGTGATTATAGCTTTCAAATTACGGTAAATAACGTTTTTGACGCCCCCCCCCCTAACGACCCGATAAAATAAAAGCAACGGGAAATGTAGATGAAACGAGACAGGCTGTAACATTTAGTCAGGAAAATCATGGAATACAGGGTCAAGAAATAGGAACCAAAGTCAAATAACAATAACTTCGTCCGTTCGTTCGTTTTCGATTGCCCTACCTTACGTAAGACACGGGCTCTTGCGTTGGAAGCCCGTAAATTGTAGATTTCTAAAATCACAAAGAATAAAAATCACAACAAACAACGAAAAACAACTAAAACATTGTACCCTATTCCTTCTAATCATCGACCAATAATCATTGTAACTATCTAACCTAGGAAGGAAGGTTTAGTACTCACCAATCAGCCTATGAAAGTTACAGGTTCCAGCTTCCTCGCTGCTCTCTCAACAACACTGTGATTGCGGGCACACTACTAGAGGAAGCGTAGTAGTTGCAAAGCGCTGCAATCTGCAGAAAATTCATTATCATTAATTACCTCTCACACAGACAGCACATCTTACTTCTAACTTCATTGGCCTTTCCAATACACCGGGCAACCTCTTTAGTTGGGTTTCTAAATTCTCGATTTCTATGTTATTATTTCTAAATTTCCTGAACTCATTACAGTTAAAAATATGCTCAGTATTATCCCCTGCCTCCCTACACAACACACAAAGCCCATCATTATCATTCCTGTTTCTATCATTTTCTTTTATTTTTAACATATTTGACCTTGTTTTCATAACTATTACGGCCTTATTAGTGTTAAGTTCTCCAATGTGGTTTCCAAACATCTGCGGAGTCTCTTCTTCTTCCTCTAATAAATTGGAGAATTCGCTGTGTCTACTCAGTTCCTTGAATGCTTTTGTTCCATAGAAGTAACTATGACATAAATCCCAAAGCCATTTGATTGACTTTTTGTATAACTTTTTCTGGCCACTGAAGGGGACAACTGATAACATCATTGGGGCTAATCCAAGAACATACGAACTGGCTTCATCAGCTGTTGAAATAAATGAGCGAGTTGACTAACGAACGTTATGCTTTAAATTTAGCATTTTTGACTGATGAATATCATATTTCCTCCACTTTCTCCATTTTCTGTAATTTATCTCTTACCTCTTTCATTTGGCTATGATTCCTTAAGACAACTCTTGCTTTTCATGTTTTTTTTTTTTTCTTTCCCTGACTTTTAACTCCCTGCATTGGTTCACTTCGGCACTCAAGTCCGTTGACAAATGTTCCCTGTAACAGTTGGTTTTTGGCATTTATTATTATTATTATCAAATGCTAAGCTACAATCCTAGATGGAAAAGCAGGATGCTATAAGCCCAGGGGCTCCAACAGGGAAAATAGCCCAGTGAGGACAGGAAAAAGGGAAAAATAAAATATTTTAATAATAGTAGCAATATTAAAATGAATATTTCGTAATAAACTTTAAAAACTTTAACAAAACAAGAGGAAGAGAAACTAGATACAACAGTGTGTCCGAGTGTACCCTCAAGCAAGAGAACTCTAACCCATTACAGTTGAATAACATGGTACAGAGGCTATGGCACTACCTAAGTCTAGAGAACAATGGTTTGATTTTGGTGTGTCCTTCTCCTAGAAGAGCTGCTTACCATAACTGAAGAGTCTCTTCTACCCTTACCAAGAGGAAAGTAGACACTGAAATTAGAGTGTAGTAGTTAACCCCTTGAGAGAAGAAGAATAGTTTGGTAATCTCAGTGTTGTCAGGTGTATGAGGACAGAGGAGAATCTATAAAGAATAGGCCAGACTATTCGGTGTCTGTGTAGGCAAAAGGAAAGAACCGTAACCAGAGAGAAGGGTCCTATGTAGTACTGTCTGGCCAGTCAAAGGACACCATAACTCCCTAGCGGTAGTATCTCAACGGGCGGTTGGGGGCCTGGCCAACCTACTACCTTTGGTTCTTCAATTCATGGTTAACCCCGAATCATCACATCTTGCTGTAGGTTAAAGAATCTGCTAATCTAATCGCTGTCACAAACCTCAATGTAAATACGGTACTAAAGAGGTATTATCTATTGAATATATATATATATATATATATATATATATATATATATATATATATATATATATATATATATATATATATATATATATATATATATATATTCTAAAACGCATTATATAAGGTTACTCAATTTCATAAAAGCATTCCTCAAAAAATATGTTTTTGCTGATAGAGCTAATCTTATGAATGCTTTTGAAAAAGGAATAATCATCATCATCATCATCATTATCATCATCATCATCTCCTCATACGTCTATTGATGCAAAATGCCTCTGTTAGATTTCGCCAACTATCTCTATCTTGAGCTTTTAAATCAATACTTTTCCATTTTTCATCTCCTACTTCACGCTTCAATGCCTCGTTGAAATATGTTCATATCTAAAATTGAATTGGTTATAATTAGCATCATTAGAGCCACTAATAGGCTCAGCAATTTGGAATGGCTTTTAATTGCCTCTAATTTCGATGCCCTAAAAAGTTCCGTAGTAACATTAGTGTAAGAAATAGAGAAATTTATTGGCAACGACGACGAGTAGAATTGAGAGTAGATTTAAAGAGTAGATTTGGTTTGACAATTAGATTTGATGAGTAGATTTAACGAGTAGATTGGATAGGGAATCTTAACACCGTAATTGACCCGACTAATTCCTGGAATCCCTATTACCTGAATAGGACAGGTGCCTAAATGGGATACCACAAACAGGAATGGGAATGGGAATACTCCACTAATCACAACATTTGATTGTTCCATTAAACTGATAAACGTCGGGGGATCAAACTGCATTATCTGCAATTAATTATCTCGAAAGGAGAATGACTCGATCCCAATTAGGTATTAGTATTCCTATTTAAAAATTACACTAACATATTAAGATTCCTAATTGCAAATTGCCCAAAGGTATTTAGATTCCTAATTGCAGATTGCACAAAAATATTCTGATTCCTAATTGTAAATAGCACACAGGTATTTAGATTCCTAATTGGAAGTAGTACAAAGGTATTTAGATTCTGAATTGAAAATTACACAAAGCTAATTAGATTCCTAATTGCAACTTGCACAAAGGTATTTAGATTCCTAATTGTAACTTGGACAAGGGTATTTAGATTCCTAATTGCAACTAGCACATAGGTATTTAGATTCCTAATTGTAACTTGAACAAAGGTATTTAGATTCCTAATTGTATCTTGCATAAAGGTATTTAGATTCCTAATTGTAACTTGCACAAAGGTATTTAGCTTCCTAATTGCAACTTGCAAAAGGAGTTTAGATTCCTAATTGTAACTTGCACAAAGGTATTTAGATCCCTAATTGCAACTTGAGCAAAGGTATTTAGATTACTAATTGGAAATAGCACACAGGTATTTAGATTCTGAATTGCAAATTACACAAAGGTATTGAGATTCCTAATTGTAACTTGAACAAAGGTATTTAGATTCCTAATTGCAACTTGCATAAAGGTATTTAGATTCCTAATTGTAACTTGCACAAAGGTATTTAGCTTCCTAATTGCAACTTGCAAAAAGATATTTAGATTCCTAATTTTAAATTGCACAAAGGTATTTAGCTTCCTAATTGCAACTTGCAAAAAGATATTTAGATTCCTAATTTTAACTTGCACAAAGGTATTTAGATCCCTAATTGTAACTTGCACAAAGATATTTAGATTCCTAATTGTAACTTGCACAAAGGTATTTAGATTCCTAATTGTAACTTGCACAAAGGTATTTAGCTTCCTAATTGCAACTTGCAAAAAGATATTTAGATTCCTAATTTTAAATTGCACAAAGGTATTTAGCTTCCTAATTGCAACTTGCAAAAAGATATTTAGATTCCTAATTTTAACTTGCACAAAGGTATTTAGATCCCTAATTGTAACTTGCACAAAGGTATTTAGATTCCTAATTGTAACTTGCACAAAGAAAGAAAGGACTTTTCGTCGAAGTCCGAATTCCAATATTGAAGACCTTCGAAGCATCTTCAGGAAATCCGATTTCAGATCTTAGACACAAATTCCAGATTCCATTTTTCCACGAAGAATCATTTTCACAGAAATGAAATTTCTTCCTTTATGATTTTTGAATAATGACAATGAAAAAATAATAAATAATCCTTGAAAGGTTTTATTCTTAATTAATAAGGCTTCGTATAAAAGTTTTAATTGAAAGATTCCTAACCTCTCTCTCTCTCTCCCCCTTAGATTTAGATGCTTAAGTGATGCCTACAATTAACTGCGTGAGGAGCACTGACGACAAATGCTCTCGACGGATCCTTACCATTTGATCCAATAAAATCTCAGAGATCAATTCCTTTCGAAAGCTCGTTGTGATAACAGGTACAGTTGGCTTCATTAATTCCGGTACATTCACGGGAAGCCAAAGAGACGGCTGACAGCTGTACAAATTATCAAGAGAGAAACTTGGCAACGCTGCAGGCTGAAAAATTGCATAAACTTGTAAACAAAAAATCAAAAGCTTTTTTATTAATTTTATAAAGTTTTGTTGGGAAAATAACAATATTTCTCTATTCAGCATTTCGTAAAATTAATAAAAATGCTTTTGGTCGGGTGTTTATAAGCTCAGTGTCTGTTTTATAGGCAGCGTTGCCAACAGTTTCTCTTTTGGCAAAATCCGCGTTGCCAGCTACACTGTACAACTGTCAGACGTCTCCTTAATTCCCCATGAAGTGTATCTGTATTAATGAAGCCAACTGTACATATTCACCAAGATTCTTGGAGGAAATCTTGTGTATGATTCCAATGGCATTTTTAACTTCATATTGGAAACTGGCATTCATACTCATTTTTCAAAGTATATATAACCTTAAATATTCTATAATTATGTTATTTATTTATTAATTTTTATTCTTAAGTTCCCTAAGCTTACGCCAATCGATATCAATGACCATTGATGTTATAATACCCGATAAACGTCAATCATTCATCCACTCACTGAACAAATGTAATTACAAATTGTTTATTTGAAGCAAATGAACAATTTGATTAATACAAATATTCCTTGGGAAACCTTTGTAAAAACTTGAAGGTAATTTCTATATAGATCTCGATCCACTCATGAGAATAATTCGATTATTAAAAGGAAACATTTAGTCTGAAAATGTATTAGATATGTTTATCGGTCATGCATTACAATAAACACACATGCACGCATTATATATATATATATATATATATATATATATATATATATATATATATATATATATATATATATATATATATATATACATATATATATATATATATATATATATATACATATATATATATATATATATATATATATATATATGAATATATATATATATATATATATATATATATATATATATATATATATATATATATATATATATATATATATAAATGGCCAAAACAAACGTTTATAGTTATACAGTTTAAAGGTTTAAAGGCCGCATATTAATGGCAGAGGCAAGGGACAGTGACGCTGCCTCATCAAGCAGGATAATGTCCTAGGGACTGACCATATATACAGATGATAAGTGCCTAAACCCCCTCTCATCCCAAGCTAGAACCAAGTAGGGCCAGGCAATAGCTGCTGATGACTCAGTAATAGAGCAATAGGCTCCCCCAAACCCGAAATCCATAGCTTACTAGGAAGGTAAGGTTTCAGCGAACAAAGGAACTAACGAGTTTGAGTGGGACTCGAACCCCAGTCTGGCGTTCACTAGTCAGGAACGTTACCACATCGGCCATGGATAATTATTTTGATTGATTAAGATTGCCCAGCATCTGTGGCATGATGCGGCCGATCGAGCATGGGCAGCCCGCAAAGGAGGTAAATCTTGAAAGGGTTCGACAAAGGTTCAAACCTACCGACAAAGTGATGCAGAAATGTGAACCAACGCCACCAAGCATTGACTGGACAAGAAGTCGAAGGTTCAAAACTCTCCGGGTGTTGCAAGCCTCATGTCATTACCCTAGGTTCGTTCCTATTCATTCCTTTAAAAATGTTCTTTTTCTTATACCATCCTCACTGATTAAGATCTAAAAATGGGAATTCATCCATGGATATATATGATGCAACACCTAAAAATTAATAGTTTTTGGTGTCCCAAGATTCATCCAAGTGCCAGAAATAAACGTTCATCGGTCTCCTGGCATCATTCCTCAGAAGACGAATATGAAGATTTGGTATTCATTGTTGTCAGAACCTAAAACAAAGTTCAGAATTTACTAATCACTGAGAAAGAGACTGTTAGTGAAGAGTTTGATCGTTCGTCTTAATTCTAAATTATGCTGAATAGTGGAAATGTAAGAGGAAGGTGAATTAATTATGGTGTCACAGAATGAGAATGAATTTTGCAATGAATTTTGTGTTAGGACAAGTCCTTGAGATATCCTGCTTTTTAGTGATTTCTAATACCTATTTTTTATTCTTGGTCATGTCTAGTATGTACACGGAGGAAAGGAGTCCATGTTTATGTGTGTGGCTGGATACTTCAATCATAAGAGTTTTCTGAGCCTATAAATCCCTTCATAAATGATATATATATATATATATATATATATATATATATATATATATATATATATATATATATATATATATATATATATATATATATATATATATATATATATATATATATATATATATATATATATATACACCTTTCTGAGTGGGGAAACATTAACGTAGTGAAAGGGTTTACATAT
>NC_090753.1:55201967-55206967 GCF_036898095.1 Palaemon carinicauda
TTAATCTTATAGATAAAGTGGAGTTTGTCCATTGAATTCACGTTATAACTTGTAATGAAATTATAGATAAATTGGGATGATTATAAATTTAATGTTTCCGGTAATAAAAGTCTATTAACAATATAGGCTACCAGTATGTAGGAACAGACACGTTTATCAATATTAATAAAAATCACGATTGGCACCAAATGATTATTTATGTCATCTTTGATGGTGATTATTACTTTCAATGTACAATGAATAAAGTTCTTAATGCCAACTCTCCCCCCACCCCTACACAAGACCCCATTAAATAAAACCAAGGAGAAATGTAGATGAAACGAGACAGGTTGTAACATATATGGAATACAGGGTCAAGAAATAGCAACAAAGTCAAATAATACCAGGTTCGTTCGTTTTCGATTGCCCTACCTTACGTAAGACACGGGCTCTTGCGTTGGAAGCCTGTAAAAAAACAACAGGTAAATTATAAAAACTGTTTGCAAAATCCCAAAGAATAAAAATCACAACAAACAACGAAAAACAACTAAAACATTGTACCCTATTCTATCTAATCATCGATCAATAATCATTGTAACTATCTAACCTAGGAAGGAAGGTTTAGTACTCACCAATCGGCCTCTTCTTCTTCTTCTTCTTCTTCTTCTTCTTCTTCTTCTTCTTCTTCTTCCTCGAATACATTGGAGAATCGGCTGCCTCTCTCATCAGTTCCTCAATTGCTCTTGTTCCATGGGAGTTAGTATGATATAAATCCCAAAGTCATGTCATTGACTTTTGTACAACTTTCTCTGGCCACTGAAGGGGACAACTGGCAACCTCATCGGGGGCTAATCCAAGAACTTAAGTAATGGATTTTTCAACTGTTAAATGCATGAGTTGATTGACGAAAGTTTTGTTTTAAAACAAGCATTTTTTACTGATATTCATATTTCCTTCACATGCTTCGCTTTTCTATAATGTATTTCTTACCTCTTTGGTTTGGCTATGATTATTTTATGATAGCTCTTGCTTTTTCCTGTTTTTTTTTCCTCTTTCTATGACTTTTAACTCCTCACATTAGCTCACTTCGGCACACAAAGTCCGTTGACAATAGCGCCCTGTAACGGTTACATTTTGACGTTTCTCTTTGGTTTTTGTATTCCTGGTTAACCCAATATCATCACATCTTGCTCTATTGGTTAAAGAATCTGTTAATCTAATCGCTGTCACCAACCTCAATGTCAATACGGTATTAAAGAGATATCATAGATTATCACTTCCTGCATCGTGGCCTACACTTCTAGCCTGGCCAAACGTTATCGAGCATTTAAGCTTTATGCTTTACCTTGGAAGGGATCGCATTGCTCCTCTTGATTCAGGGCTTCTATGTGGACTTGTAGACTTGTTGCACGGACAAATTAACACGAAAGAACACGACACACCACACAAAACATCAAAAAACTTTGTCTTTGAAGCGGACGCGACGGAAAGTTTGTTTACACTTTACACTGTCCGAGTTACTGATAGGCTGTGACGTCATCATCTCTGCGGCCTCTGATTGGCTGAGCGCCTCACTGTCCGGACTGAGCTGGTGAATAAAACTAGATCGCGGTCTGAGGTTATAAATATTATTCGCGGATGTTATTTTATAGATTATAATGTGTATATATATATATATATATATATATATATATATATATATATATATATATATATATATATATATATATATATATATATATATATATATATCCACTCTAAAACGATTTATACAAGATTCCTTAATTTCTTAAAATTATTCCTTAAAAATAATGTTTTCACTGGTAAAACTAAGTCTTATAAATGTTTTAGAATGCACTAGGCCTGAGTTAGATTTTGCCAGCTTTCTCTATCTTGAGCTTTTAAATCAATACTTCTCCATTCTTTATCTCCTACTTCATGCTTCGCAGTCCTTAGGTATATAGGCCTAGGTCTTCCAACTCTTCTAATGCCTTGTGGAGCCCAGTTGAAAGTCTGGTGAAATAATCTCTCTTGGGGAGTGCGAAAAACATGCCCAAACTATCTCCATCTACCCCTCACCATGATCTCATTCACATATGGCACTCGAGAAATCTCTCTTATGGTTTCATTTCTAATCCAGTCCTGCCATTCAAGTCTCGACATTCTCCTGAGGACTTTGTTCTCAAATCTACTACATCTGCTGGATATTGTTTCATTGTCATACCACGACTCATGTCCATACAGTAACACCGATCTCACTAAACTGATATATAGCCTGATTTTTATATTATTATTATTATTATTATTATTATTATTATTATTATTATTATTATTATTATTATTATTGTTGTTGTTATCACTAGCCAAGCTACAGCCCTAATTGGAAAAGCAAGATGCTATAACCCCAAGGGCTCCAATAGGGAAAAATAGCCCAATGAGGAAAGGAAATAAGGGAATAATTAAATGATGAGAATAAATTAACAATAAATCATTCTAAAAACAATAACAGCGTCAAAACAGATATGCCATATATAAACTATAATTAGACTCCTGTCAGCCTGGTCAACAAGTAATTTCAGGTTATTTGATTTCTAAATTTCACTTAACTTAGCCATTCTATGTGTTAGAGATCCTATTTCAATCCTTACTTACATAGATATTTCATCTTCCATTGCATATTCCGATCTATCATCTCTTTCTTCTATTAATCTTATCTTGAGTCCAACCTAGCGTGATATTTCATGCATTGTGGTAAGCAAGCATTGCAAGTCCTGTGGTGACATCAGTATACTCTAGGCCTGCTAATTTCCAGTTACAAATCCAGTCCAATCCTTTGCCATTCCCTACTGTTCTATGCAATACAAAATCCAAGAAGAATACAAGCTTTTTCTGATTAATGACACACCCGGGTTGCCACTCGATTTCCAATTGATTCATAAATTATCTATTTTTATCATGAAATAATGTTTTTTCCTCTCTCTCTCTCTCTCTCTCTCTCTCTCTCTCTCTCTCTCTCTCTCTCTCTCTCTCTCTCTCTCTCTCATTTGATCTCCAAAGAAGACGTTGAAAGCTATGATATGACCACTTTATTTGATATAATAAGTTGGTCATAAAATTGGATGTTATTCTGATGTTAGTAACAGATACAATGAGAACGGGAAAGAAAGAAACATTATGGCTACTTTCCTCTTGGCAAGGTTAGAAGAGACTCTTTAGCTATGGTAAGCAGCTCTTCTAGGAGAAGGACACTCCAAAAACAAACCCTTGTTCTCTAGTCTTTGGTAATGCCATAGCCTCTGTACCATGTTCTTTCACTGTCTTGAGTTCTCTTGCTTGAGGGTACACTTGGGCACACTTTAATATCTTATTTATCTATTGCTAGAGTTTTTATAGTTAATATAGGAAATATTTATTCTAATGTTACTGTTCTTAAGATAATTTATTTTTCCTTGTTTCCTTTCCTCGCTGGGCTACTTTCCCTGTTGGGGCCCCTGGGCTTATAACATCTTGCTTTTCCAACTACGGTTGTAGCTTAGCAAGTAATAATAACAATAATATATATATATATATATATATATATATAATATATATATATATATATATATATATATATATATATATATATATATATATATATATATATATATATATATATATATATATATGTACCAATACTAACTTATGCATCAGAAACTTTGAGCCTTATTAAAGCCTTAGAACATAAGCTAGTTACAACGGAAAGAATAATGACGGGAATAAAACTAAGAGACAGAAAAAGAGCAACAGGAATACGCGAGCAAAGCAAAGTAAAGGATATTCTAGCAACACGTAAGAAAAAGAAATGGAAATGGTCAAGACATATAGCCTAATGAGAATGACAGATAATAGATGGACATTAAAAATAACGGAATGGTTCCCTTGAGATTGCAAAAGAATCAGAGGAAGGCCGAGAAGACGATAAATTGATGAACTAAGAGAGTTTGCGGGTTTGGACTGGCATAAAAAACTATAAACAGACGCAAGTGGAAGGATATGTCTGAGACCTTTGTCCTGCATTGGACTCATAAAATAGATAATACCTGGGATTAAAATGCGGAAGCAAATGGCTTCGAAAGAGTTGCAACCCTTTTAACCGACCCTATTTTGCGACTTTTTTTGCGACCATATTTTGCTACCCTTTTTTGCGACCCCTTTTTGCTACTCTACTTGAGACATTTTAAAAGTGACCCTATTTTACGACCTTTTTTGCCACTTTCTTAGCAAACTTTTTTCGGAACCCTTTTATTTGACACGCGGATGCAGATTCTAAAGGCTTCGAAAAAGAGTTGCGACCATTTTTACGTCCCTATTATGCGCCCCTTTTGGCGACTTTTTAGCGACTCTTTTTTGGAACCCTTTTATTTGACACGCGGATGCAGATGCTAAAGCCTTCGAAAAAAGAGTTGCGATAATTTCTGCGTCCCTTTTTTGCGACCCTTTTTGCAATTTTTGGCGACCTTTTTATCAGAACCCTTTTATTTGACACCAGCAAACGAAGACAAAAGCATTTTGAGGTCAAATCGGTCATCAGATAATTATATGACCAGGCAGAGGTCATCAGTGGGAGATAAAGAGTTGAGAGGTTGAAAGCAACTGTGCAAAATGCATTGTAGGTTTCCCAAGCACTGGAAAATTAGGTGGTTTTATTGCACGGCTCTTTCTATACGCTTCTTTTTCAATTAGTGGATAGTTAAGTGTATTCATTTCATAAATATATATTTCTAAGTCGGGAATTGGTTGGTTTTGTTATTGTTCAGTGAAAAATTAATTTCATTCATTGTTGTACATTTTTTGAACGGTGGGAATACATTTACTTTAATGTTGAATCCATACACACGTTTTTATGTGAAACGTTAGATAGTGAGTTACACAATTTCACATATCCTCTTCAGAAGGAAATTTATGATTTTCAGTTACACAGTTTCACATTTCCACATCAGAATAAAATTGCAGATTTCCAGTTACACAACTTCACATTTCCA
>NC_090753.1:55211967-55214467 GCF_036898095.1 Palaemon carinicauda
TATATATATATATATATATATATATATATATATATATATATATATATACTATATATATATATATATATTATATAACTTTAAAAATATGTTATATGGATGAAACAATAAATACCATCAATACATCACAAACGGGAATCTCTTATTCATTTTCTGGCTTCGGGTTTTCGGTTTACCAATTACTCAATTTCGGAGAGAAAAAAATATCCTTTTAGGGCATATTTCTACTTCACATGGGCACTAAATTGACAACATTTTTACTTAACATACGCAATAATATAAACTTAGTCTAAATCCTATGGATAATCGATTAAAACTTCATTACTTCAGCGTATCAACATTAGTAGCTTCAATGTTAATAAGCTTATTTGCATTAGAATTACAGATGGTACGTCCAACACAACTCTATCCTCATGCCGAATATGTAATGAAATGCTGCACAATGCAGAGAGAGAGAGAGAGAGAGAGAGAGAGAGAGATGAGAGGAGGAGAGAGAGAGAGAGAGAGAGAGAGAGATGAGAGAGAGAGGAGAGAGAGAGCAGAGAGAGTCTAGTATTTCATTACTGATAAAATGTTAATGCAAAGTCTCGTAAATTACATAAAATAATGATGTGTGAAATTGAGAAAAAATAAAATTGGCGTTGAAACAAGTTGATTGCAAACCGATCTGTATAAGGCAATTAAAAAAGTTAACCACCGCAATTAATCATGCCACATTTTACAATGGCTATTTTTGCAGTAACACCATTGCCGGTCCGTCGGATATATTAATTTATTTCGCTATTTCGATTTGCAAAAGAAACAAATCTCTAAAAGGGTACAATTCCGTTTCGTCCCATGTTTTGGGCCAGAAATACTTCTTATTTTGTGACTGATCGCCGGTTTAAAATAAAAAAAAGAAAAACATTGAAAAGAGAGTTTACTAAAATTATAGAATATGTTGCTCTTTTATTCGAGTCAAATATGACGAAATCGTTGATAAAAACTAATTTTTTGTTTAAAATTCAATTGAAAGAAAAGTCATTGCATTCGATTGCAAGTCACAAGATCCAGAAGAGTTGGAAGACCCAGGCCTACATGACTGTAGACTATGAAGCACGTAGTAGGAGATGATATATGGAGAAGTATTGAATTAAAAGTTCCAGACAGAAACGACTGATGAAATCTAACCGAGGTGTTAGAGGAAATGATGATGATAAATATGTGTGTGTATATATATATATATATATATATATATATATATATATATATATATATATATATATATATATATATATATATATATAATGTGTGTGTAATCAAACACTTGCTCTTTATCATATAGGGAATAACCAGACAGTGGAAGACCATGGTACAGAGGCTATAGCACTACCTGAGACTAGATATCAATGGTTTGATTTTGAAGTGTCCTTCTCCAAAGAGTCTCTTCTATCCTTACCAAGAGGAAAGTAGCCACCGATCAATTACAGTGCAGTAGTTAACCCCTTCAGTGAAGACGAATAGTTTGTTAATCTCAGTATTGTTGGGTGTATGAAGACAGAGGGGAATATGTAAAGAATAGGCCAGACTATTCGGTGTATTTGTAGGCAAAGGAAAAATTATCCGTAACCACAGAAAGGTATCCAATGTAGTACTGTTTGGATATTCAAAGGACCCAGAGAATGTGGATAGAACAGGCCTGACTATTCGGTGTATGTGTAGGCAAAGGAAAATGAGCCGTAACCATAGAGAGGGGTCCAATGTAGTACTGTCTGGCTATTCAAAGAACCCATTGAATGTGGATAGAATAGGCCAGACTATTCGGTGTATGTGTAGGCAAAGGAAAAATTATCCGTAACCAAAGAGAGGGATCTACTGTAAGATGCTGTTTGATCAGACAAAGGCCCCAATAATTCTCTAGCGGGTGGCTGGTGCCTTGGGCAACCTACAACCAATGATAGCCAACGAACCTGATTTCAATCTACCAAATAGGAATCAGAGACAATAATTGACAGGTAAGATGCCAGGCCACGATTACCACGCTTTCACTTCCTTCATGATAGTCAAAATACTCTGTTTGAAATGACTGTCGAGATGAAGAGATTCTGATTAATTCTTTTTAGTTTTCTAAAGCAGTTTTAGGCTTTAAAGAAAGACTGATGCCAGGCTTAAGCTTCCCTAAACCTTTGGGTAATAAGCCATTAGCGCATACAGTAAGCAAATGAGTTTGCTTTTAAGCAGCTGATATTATTATTATTATTATTATCATTATTATTATTATCATTATTATATTATTATTATTATTATTATTATTATTATTATTATTATTATTATTATTATTAGCGAAACTACAATCATAGTTGGAAAAGCAAGATGTTATAAACCCAAGGGCTCCAAGAGGGAAAAATAGCCCAGTGAGGAAAGGAAATAGGGAAATAAATAGACAATATGATTAATAATGAACAATTGAAATAAAATACTTCAAGAACAGTCATAACATTAAAACAGATTTTTTCATATATAA
>NC_090753.1:55221967-55225148 GCF_036898095.1 Palaemon carinicauda
GCCACCTCTTTAGTTGGGGTTTCTAAATTCCTTATTTCTTTGTTATTATTTCTAAATTTCGTTAACTCATTATCAAAAAAGCAATTACAGCAAATAATCGCAACACCTAACAAAAAGAAAGAATGAACTTCTATCGATCTACTAGTGTCTCATTTATATAAAGAGATTCATTTAATTCCCCAAAACAAACGTTTAAAGGTATACAGTTTAAAAGTCCAGAGGCCACTCATGAATGGCAGAGCCAACGGACCCTAACACTGCCCTATCAAGCAGGACACTGTCATAGAGACTGACACTATTACATATGATCAGCGCCCAAGCCCTCTTCACCCAAGCTAGGACCAAGGAGTGCCAGGCAACAGCTGCTGATGACACAGCAGATAGATCTATAGACTCCCCTCAACCACCCCCTTCTTAGCTCACAAGGATTGCATTCCACATTTCATTAACTTAGGTCCGTTCCTCTTCGGCTCTCCAAAAATTTTCTTTTTCTTTTACCAGCCTCACTGATGGAGAGCAAAAAAAGGAAATTCCTTCATGGATATGCATTATGAAACACCTACAAATGAATAGTTCTTGGTGTCCTCAGATTCATTCAAGTGCCAAAAATAAACGTACCTCACTCTACTGGCATTATTCACCTCGAGACGAATATGAAGATTTGGTATTCATTGTTGTCAGAGTGTAAGACAAAGTTCAGAATTTATTAATCCCTAAGAAAGAGACTGTTCGTGAAGATTTTGATCGTTCGTTTTAATTATGAAATTATGCTGAACCGTGGCAACGTAAGAGGAAGGTGAATTAATTACGAGGTCGCAGAATGAGAAAAAACGTTTGCAACGAATTTTATGTTTTGACAAGTCCTTTAGATATCCTGCTTTCTTGTAATTTCTTGATACCTCTCTTTGATTTTTGGTAATGTCTAGTATTTTGTACATGGAAGAAAGGAATCTATGTTCATGTGTGTGTATGTATGTGGCTGTATACCTCAACCATTGGGGTTTTCTGAGCCTATACTATAAGTCCCTTAATAAATGAATATATATATATATATATATATATATATATATATATATATATATATATATATATATATATACATATATATATATATATATATATATATATATATATATATATATATATATATATATATATATATATATATATACACACACCTTTCTGAAGTGAGTAAAACTCAACGTAGTGAAAGGGTTTGCAAATCGCCATGATCACCAATGCTGTACTAGTCAGGGTCACCCCTACCAGGTTGATATGCAATCATCGATCAAAAAAAGTCTCCCACCATCACATATCCGCAGTTGGCCAGAGTGGTGATAATAACCTGGCAAAGAATAAAGACATTTCTGAGGTGTCTGTCCTACAGTTGATTAGAAACGTCATACGCACATACACACAAACACACACTATATAAGCTCTACGAGTCTCTCCCTACTTCCATGTTCCCCTATTTTGGAGACTATTTTTTTGAAGCTATTGTTCTATCAATTCCTGATTCTTACGCGTCATTCTGTGCCCTTCAATTCTGAAATAAATGGAAAAGTTAATATGAAAAAGATATAATTAAAATAAACCATTATTATTATTATTATTATTATTATTATTATTACTTGCTAAGCTACAACCCTATTTGGAAAAGGGGAATGCTATAATCCCAAGGGCTCCAAAAGGGAAAATAGCCCAGTGAGGAAAGGGCATAGTTAATAATGAGGGAATATTATTGAAGGTTCGGAGTGCCTAATGCTAGATAGTAATCAGCTGCCTCTTAGTGGTCCACACCAGACCACTTCATTCCCCTTTCAACGTAGGCTTTTCTATAAAGGTGAAGGACTGGTGGAAATCTTTTGAACTTTCCCAAACGACCTCAAACGAGCATAAAATCCTTGTTGGATGAAATATAGCATATATCTAACCTTCTTCTTCTTTGTCTATATCTTTTCCTCTTCTTCTTCTCTAGGGGAAAAGATGTAGACAAAGAAGAAGCTTAGATATATGTTATATTACATATATATCCCAGTTATGCATATTAATATAGAAAGTGTGTATATCTATATAATTCTACAAGGGACTGAGAGCTTGTATCTGATTGTATCAAATTACTATGCAAACACAAAATTGATTATTCTCGAAGAGGAAACAATTCACTACATACTGAAAATTTCAAAGTTAAGAAATGTAAACGAAATAGTATCTTGTGTTTGCTATATAATTAAGAAAACTTAAAACAAACTTCGAAGATGAAAAATATAAAAGAAATTGTATTTTTTATTTGCTATGAATTTAGAAAGCCTCAAAAAATCTTTAGAGATAAGAGCCATAAACCAAATCCAATTTTGTATTTGCTATGAATTAGGGACGCCTAAAAAACTTCAGAGATAAAACAAAACATAAAAAAGATTGTATTTCATATTTTCTATGAATCAAGAAAGCATAAAAAACTTCAGAGATAAAAGACATAAAATAAATCGAACCAAACGAACTCTTCCACCTGGCATGACTGTAGGACCTGGGACTTCTATGGAAAGTAGCCCGAAGGTGCCTGAGAGGTCGACAGTATTGAGGCGTTACTTGAGGAAACAAGATGTGATCCTTCCAAGGGTGGCGCCTCCTTTCAGATCTCCGTCTCCGGGAAATTACTCCGACATTATGGGCTCTTACTTTTAGGAGTGGTTTGTAGGGATTTCTTGGGAGAGGATTCCAGGGGGATTTATTTACACTTTGAAGGATTTTCTTATTTGGTTAGGGGGGATTTTAAGTAGATGTGAGGTGTTCTTTCTCTTTCTTTGTCTGCGGTAAAGAGATTTGTCAAACCATTGAGGTATGTATATATACTGTATATACACACAATTATATATATATATATATATATATATATATATATATATATATATATATATATATATATATATATATATACATAGGTATATGTATATATATATATATATATATATATATATATATATATATATATATATATATATATACATATATATGTATATATATATATATATATATATATATATATATATATATATATATATATATATATATATATATATATATATATATATATATACACACACACATAGGTATATGTATATATATATATATATATATATAACATATACCTATGTGTGTGTGTATATATATAATATATATA
>NC_090753.1:55225648-55235648 GCF_036898095.1 Palaemon carinicauda
CGCCACATAGCTATCTTCACCCCGAACAGAGTTAATGCTTCGGTGTGTAAGGACTGAGAATAGCTGGGAGCCGTTCCACAGCTAATCTCACTCGTGGCTACTACTGATACTCGAGACGTAAACAAACGGACGCCATTGCTCTAATGACGTCACGCCCGTCTTCATTCTTTGTTTAGTAGCTGCCCTACTTAGACGGATTTTCCTGTGTTAACTTTATCGTTTTGCATCTTCGCTATGTCGTTACCTTCAGCCTCGCCTTCTTCTGGAAAGTTGAGTACAAGGTTCCAGTATTGTTTAATTAAGCTCTGGCCGTAAAGTAAATATTACTTTTCGAAATAATTGCTGTTTTGTGGCAGAGCTGTGCCTCTACCGGACCCGCCATTTTATGGCGTCGTTGTTGTTATGCATGTCTTATTTAGTTAGCCACAACAACGTTTCCGGCATTATATACTAATCGAATACATTAGTTTATTTAGTCTTCATAGCTAGGAACTTTTATATCGTGGTTTAGACGCTTTTTATCGGTCATCGATTGACCTCATACCAGTCGGCTACTATAGCCCCCAGGCCAGGAGCCTACATACAAGTGTTCATGCATGATTTATTAGTGATCCTAGACTAAGTTATGAAGATAGTGGCATTATTATTTTACAATACTTTTGACAGTGATGCAAATGTTTTCGCCTTCAGGGACCATATAGGGGATAGGCTAGTCAGTGACTCTTTCTAGCCTAACCTAATGTTAGGACCCCTATATGCTTCCTTCATCCCCTGCCTTGGCATTCCCTCTATTTAGCCTTGATTCCTTTTCTGAGTAAAGGGATTAATTGTCTAATAGAGTATATATCGCCTCTCTGTCCTCCCTAAAGGAATGAACCCCCTTTAGGGCTGCGTCCGAGAGTGAGGTTAGGCTAGCCTACCTCTATGGCTAGGATAGTCTATGACTTTCCTGCGATAGCGATATGTCTTCTTCCTTTCCTAGTTCAGGACTCTTAGCCCTGTTCTAGGTTAGGTTAGGAAGGTTTCTCTGTTCCATGCTGAAACTGTACTCTTGCACCGTTTTAGCTGATCTGCCTGATCTTAGGTTAGGGAGTGTCCTCCCTTTCCTTAGTGGCCGCTCTGGTACAGAAACCCTTCCTGGGAAGACTTCTCTCTTCTCCCTCCCCACCTATCTCTTGTATAGCCTAGCCTATGCTTAGGTTAGTTTATACTCATCTGTCCCCTGTCCTACAACTCCTCCTTAGGGTGGAAGAGTAGGGCTACCCGAGCTTCCTTGTGCAGTCCGCTCTGGTACATATACCTTCATAGTGTCCTATAAGGTTAGTTACTAGTATAGTTCTGCATATGGGAGTCTCCCCCCCCCCCCCTCTTTGGGTGTTCCCTAGCCCTCCCTTGGGCTACCTTGCTCCCGGTCCCTAGTGACCCCTGCTCATGGATGTTAGAGCCTGCCTCTATCATGGGTACACCCCCTCAGGGAGGGGGAGGGATGTCTGGAATCCTGATGGTACTTCCTACATCCCTTCCCCCCTCCCCCCTGTCTCTCTCCCTATCCGGGTGCCGGTCTCTTGCCGCCTCTACTGTCGGCAATACCTGCCTCCTACTTGGTGACTCTCCCTAACCTTGCCGCCAGCCCCCCGTGTACCGAGGGACTGCCGGCTGCCGCCGGCTACTACCGGCGGCTCTCCTACTCCTATCTAGTCGTCCGCTTGCCGGTCGATCGCCGGAGTGCCGGCATATACTGCCGGCAACCCGATACAGCCTTTACCATCCTTATCCCAGTCACCAACCTGGCATCCTCCGACTGCCGGAGCCGCCGCTCCCTGCCGGCGTGCCGCCGTTGTGCCGGCAGCCGCCATCCTGGTATTTAACTGACTTTTGAAAATTGTCTGTCCTAATGCCAGAATCTATGCTGGAGCGAGCTCCGGCATGCCGGCGGCTTGCCGGATGCCCCGGAGGCGTCAAGAATACTTGCACCCCCTTACTGTAGCTATCATAAGACTATGATAGCCCTATATCGCAAACAGATAAGCTGCTTCTGCTATTAAGATCAGTACCTAGTACTGCTCTATTAGTGATCATGCTGTCTCTTTGCATTCTTCTAATTCCAGCATGCTATGTGCATCTTAGCACGGCTGGTTGCCAGAAGCAGTTACCTTTTAAATGAGGCCTTCTGGCCCTTAACTGGGAACCGAATGAATTCGATCCCAATCTTGTCCTTGGTTTTCCATGGAATTCCAAAATACTTGGAATTCTAGGAAACTATATCCAGTGCCCTCGGTCATTTGGATTATCCAGGGACCAAGTTTATGGTAACCAGCCGGGCGAGATGCATGGAGCATGTTCTCCTTTACTATTTTCATTCTCTATGCATCACACCTTCTTTAAGTTAAAATTAATGATTAATATTAACTTAGTTTAAGAGCCATTCTTATGACTCCCCCATACTCATTTTCTCTTTCTTCCACAGGAGGAGCAGATGAAGTGTGATTTCGCCTTCTGCGCTGTGAAACGCCCGCAGTTTTACGGGCATACGGCTTGCAGGACTCACGCCCCTTGTGCAGACAAGAAAGGGGATTTGAAGTTTTGGAATCCACTGGATTGTACGGTCTGCCAGGCCCACCTAGTTGAGGCCTTCCATAACCCTCCTTCAGCGGAGGTTAGAGGCATTTCTCGGGAAAAGCTGCGCAAGTGGGTGCGTGGCTTCCAGAAAAATGCTACCGGACCGTACCTGGCCACCGAAGAACTGAGGTCACTATTGTTCCCTAAGGCCTCCCCTGACTCAGTGGTACCCAAAGATGTGATCCCCACTGTCCAAATTACGGTGGAACCTGATGTGGTCATGGCTCAGTCCATGCACGAGTGTCGTTTAGATTCCGAGGATGATGAACAGATTTCAGACGTCTCGGAAGACACGGAGAAGACGCTTATGGCTCAAGGAGCCGAAGAGGACGAAGACAAGGTGGAGTACACCGAGTCGGAGCTAGAAGCTGCTCCCTCGTCCATCCCCCCTCCTACTCCTACACCGACGGAAATGTCCATTCCGTCTACCTCCTCGACTCCGGATCCTTCTTCTTCTACTCAAGAACTGATCCGGCTGATTAGAGCCGTCATGGACGACAGGCTGAAGGAGAACCAGGAGTCCATCAGGTCGATGATTGGATCCAGAGAGCCGAAGAAGATTTCGGTCAAGGATCTCCCCGCTTGCTCTCATGCTAACCCGTGGAGGTATGCAGAGCATATGGTTATTGCGACCGGCAGGATCTTTGTCAGTGATAAGATCGGCACGGTCCCTTTGGAAGATGTGGAGTTCTTCCCAAGCTTTGAGGCCTACCCGGACTGTTACGTCCGGCTTCGTTCCGAACCTGCCTCGAAGGAAGAGACCGAACCTAAAGAAGAGATAGTGTTCGATCTCACAAAGGCCCAGGCTATGCTAGCCTCCGCATTTAAGAGTAGAGGCTTTACCTGCTCTAAGCTTCCGGCTTTGAGCAAAAAGCACCCTACGTACGTTGCACCTGACACTGCGGTTCTTCCATTCTTGGAAAAGGCCTTAGCTGCATGCCTTAAAGCGGCGGAAGAAGGGAAACCCTGCCCTGCACTGGAGGAGTGCAGACCCTTCTCCATCGTGACCCCCCCCTGACGCTCGACACTGGAAAGATGTTCAGCATACTTTCGTCGTGGGAAGGCTCGATCCTGACGTCGCCGGACGTCAGTTTAATGAAGAGCTCCCTAAGCTCAACGATCACCTCCTTCGCCGGGAACAAGACAAGAAGGAGAGGCTTGCGGCATCTCTTTCTCATCAAGTCCAACTGGAAGTTATGGCCTGTGACACTAGAGTACCAGATCACTACATGGTACTCTCCAAATCCCACTTACTGACGGTAATGAAGGACTTGTACCACTTCATAAAGGCTCGAAGAGCCTGTCGTGAATTCGTGTTTGCCGGTGCCACCGTGAAACACGAACCCCGGAGGCTGATTTCCTCCAACATCTGGGGAAAGCACCTGTTTCCTTCTGACCTTGTGAAGGAAATAACCGACAGAGCCGCCACGGAGAATAGGAACCTTCTCCACAAGTGGGGCAGGTCCAGGAAAAGGAAACCCTCTCAGGACGATGGACCTCAGCCTAAGAGGAAACCTCAGAAGTCAAAACCCCAGCAACGTCAGCAAAGACGTCAGTTTCCGGGACCCGCTACCTCCCAAGTGGTTGCCCAACCACAACAGACCTTTCAATTGGTCCCCCAACCGGTGTTTTCACAGTCACCGGTCTTCACCCCTGCCTTTGAGCAACCATCAACTACCTTTCATGCCAAAGGTAGAGGCTCGTTCAGGGGTGCAAGCAGAGACGCATCTCGCCGTCCCTCCAGAGGTAGAGGAGGAAAGGGAGCTAGCGGCCGAGGCAACAAGTCCTCGGGACACCAGAAGCAATGAAGTGCTTCCGGTGGGAGGAAGACTCCGCCAATTCCAGGATCGTTGGACCTTCGATCCCTGGGCACACAGCATCATCAAGAACGGTCTAGGCTGGAGTTGGACGCAACCACCCCCAATCTTCCAGCAGTTCTTCCAGCAATCAACCCCCCTTCTGGAAGAATATGTTCTAGACCTCTTGAACAAGAAGGTGATAAGGAAGGTAAAGTCCACCAGGTTCCAAGGGAGACTGTTTTGTGTTCCCAAGAAGGACTCAGACAAACTCAGAGTCATTCTGGACTTATCCCCCCTCAACAAGTTCATAGAGAACAACAAATTCAAGATGCTGACGCTTCAACAAATAAGGACCCTTCTGCCTCAAGGTTCCTACACGGTCTCTATAGACCTGGCGGATGCCTACTGGCACATTCCAATGAACCATCACGCTTCCTCCTACCTAGGATTTCGACTCCAAAGGAAAAGCTACGCCTTCCGGGCCATGCCCTTCGGCCTCAATGTGGCCCCTCGGATCTTCACAAAACTGGCGGATGCCATAGTACAACAGCTCCGCCTAAGAAACGTCCAGGTGATGGCCTACCTCGACGACTGGCTAGTCTGGGCTCCATCGCCCGAAGAGTGTGCAAAGTCTTGCAACGAAGTTACCCAGTACCTAGAACACCTGGGATTCAAGATCAACGAGAAAAAATCTCGCCTCTCTCCAGCTCAGAAGTTTCAGTGGTTGGGAATCCACTGGAATCTTCAGTCACACCGCCTTTCCATCCCCCAGAAGAAAAGGAAGGAAATAGCAGGGTCTGTCAAGCGACTACTGAAATCCAAACGCATTTCAAGACGACAGCAGGAACGAGTTCTAGGCTCTCTACAATTCGCCTCAGTGACAAACCCAGTGCTTCGTGCACAGCTAAAGGATGCCGCGGGAGTCTGGAGACGCTCGGCATCCATCGCTCGAAGAGACCTCAAGAGACGGCTTCCAAACAGATTACGACGCCTCCTAAAGCCGTGGTCGGAAGAAAAGGCCCTGAAAAGGTCCATTCCTCTCCAACACCCTCCTCCATCACTCAACATCCACACGGATGCCTCACTGGAAGGTTGGGGAGGTCACTCCCACCAGAAACAGGTTCAAGGTACCTGGTCTCCACTATTCAAGACGTTCCACATAAACATCTTGGAGGCCATGGCGGTCCTTCTAACTCTGAAGAAGTTATCCCCGCCGCCCTCGATCCACATCCGTCTAACCCTAGACAACTCGGTGGTAGTTCGTTGTCTCAATCGCCAGGGCTCAAGATCGCCCCAGATAAATCAGGTGCTTCTCCCAATCTTCCGTCTGGCGGAGAAGAAGAAGTGGCACCTGTCTGCAGTTCACCTACAAGGATTCCGCAATGTGACAGCGGATGCTCTATCTCGGACAAACCCGATAGAGTCGGAATGGTCTCTAGACGCAAGATCGTTCTCCTTCATCTCTCACCAAGTCCCAGAACTTCAGATAGATCTCTTTGCAACGAGCGACAACAATCAACTTCCTCTGTACGTAGCCCCGTACGAGGACCCCAAAGCAGAAGCGGTGGACGCCATGTCACTGGACTGGAACAGGTGGTCCAAGATCTACCTGTTCCCTCCCACCAACCTTCTGTTGAAAGTCCTCTCCAAACTGAGAACCTTCAAAGGGACAGCGGCCCTAGTGGCTCCCAAGTGGCCCCGGAGCAACTGGTACCCCCTGGTCCTGGAGCTGCAGCCCAAGCTGATCCCTCTCCCGGGCCCAGTTCTCTCTCAACAAGTACAGAAGTCGACTGTCTTCGCTTCATCATCGAAAATCAAGAACCTTCATCTCATGATTTTCTCTCCCTTGCCGCAAAGAAGAGGTTTGGGATCTCGAAGAAAAGTCTAGACTTCCTAGAGGAATACAAGACCGAATCCACGAGACGGCAATATGAATCATCCTGGAGGAAATGGGTCTCCTTTGTCAAGGCAAAAAATCCTAAAGAAATCACAATTGATTTCTGTATGTCCTTCTTCATTCACCTTCATGGACAAGGATTAGCAGCCAATACGATTTCAACCTGCAAATCGGCCTTGGCTAGACCAATTCTATATGCTTTCCAAATTGATCTGTCCAACGACATCTTCAACAAACTACCAAAAGCATGTGCTCGCCTACGTCCAGCACCCCCTCCGAAACCGATCTCCTGGTCACTAGACAAGGTACTCCATTTCGCCTCCAACTTGGACAATGATTCATGCCCCCTCAAGGATCTGACTCAGAAAGTTATATTTTTATTTGCTCTCGCTTCGGGAGCTCGAGTCAGCGAAATAGTGGCATTATCAAGAGAAGAAGGACACATCCTGTTTACCGATTCAGGAGAAGTGACCCTCTCCCTTGATCCGACGTTTCTCGCTAAAAATGAATTACCCACCAAAAGATGGGGCCCTTGGAGAATATGCCCCCTGAAGGAGGATGTCTCTCTATGTCCAGTAGAGAGTCTCAAGGTCTATCTTCGCAGAACTTCGAACTTTGGTGGAGGCCAACTCTTCAAAGGAGAAACATCGGGCAGCGACCTGTCACTGAAACAATTAAGAGCGAAAATCACCTACTTCATTCGCAGAGCGGATCCGAACAGTACACCCGCTGGTCATGATCCTAGAAAAGTGGCATCTTCTCTGAACTTCTTTCAGAGCATGGACTTTGAAAGCCTTAAAAACTTTACGGGCTGGAAGTCCTCGCGAGTTTTCTTTAAACATTATGCGAAACAAGTGCACGAAGTCAAACATTTTGTGGTAGCCGCAGGTAGTGTTATGAAACCTGCACCTAACTCTGCGTAGAACAGTGAGTTACTTGGGACTCTAACTCTTCGGGTGCCTATGTTGACCCTCGAGCGATTCATAGTGATGTCTAAAAACACTTAGTGCTTTTATAACTGTTCTTATCCCAGGTGAAATGTCATAGTGTCACACAAGTGCCGCATGCCTTGAGCATGATGTGTTATTTAAAGACTTGCGTTCCTCGAGAACGAGTACCTACTAATCCTGAAATTCCTTTTCAGATTCAAGAGCAAGCCTTTATTTCTATGTACATTATTATTACTGTAAATGAACTTTACTTTTGCTGTAAATTATTTAATTTCTGCATTGTGAAATAAAATTCCTATTTTATTACTTATGCGTCTCTTTCAGCTCCTACTTACTATGAAATACATACTGTCATAGTTTTATTTATTCCTCCTTTCTTATGGTTATGAAGAATTTAAGATGTTTAATCCTAAATTATATTCACCCTGTCTAAGTAAGGTTCCTACACGAATACTTACTTCTGATAACCAAGAGATGAACTCTATACACAGTGCCCAACCACCACTGGTCTAAATTCAGAATGTTCCTATACAAATACCAAACATTCCGCTTCATCTCTAAGTTCTTCAAGTTCTTCTCTCAGGATGAATAGCCCTTCAATACCACTTTGACGTCGGCATAGCCCATGGGAACTTCCTGCCAAGGGGGGCAGGATACTTCGTTCCTATGGTTCTTTATCTAAGATTACTTTGCTGTTTTGTCAATGCCTAGGCACTTAATACTGGGGGAAAATCTACCACGATACATTGATTCTCTGGTACTCTTCCATCAGGACGCCATGGCTTGAGCCCAAAAAACGGATTTTGAGCGAAGCGAAAAATCTATTTTTGGGTGAGATAGCCATGGCGTCCTGATGGACCCTCCCTACTACTTCGTCCAGTTTTGTTCCCACCCTATGCAACTGTATCATGGTGATGGGCAGCAACTGCAGTTTAGCCGCATTAACCGGATAAAGTAAAAATCCTTATATGATTTGAGAGAAAATTTTTACAAAGAAAGGTCCGGAATGAATTCAATGACTCCCTTTTACGCAATTTGCGTATGATAAAAAAACACGCACTTAAAAAATTTACTTAACAAACCACCAAACAGCCAGAAATGCTAATTGCATTCATATCTCTTAATGATAATATCACACTGAACACAGCAGGGCTAACTGTAGGAACTACCGAGGCATTTGCCATTTGTTTTCGCTTTTTTTTTCATTTTCTGCTATGCTGTCTAACCCTCTTTAATCGAATGCTGTTTATAATAATAATAATAATAATAATAATAATAATAATAAGAAGAAGAAGAAGAAGAAGAAGAAGAAGAAGAAGAAGAAGAAGAAGAAGAAGAAGAAGAAGAAGAAGAAGAACAGCAACGACCAAAAAACAACAACAATAATAATAATAATAATAATAATAATAATAATAATAGTAATAATAAATAATAATAATAATAATACTAAGAAGAAGAAGAAGAAGAAGAACAACAACAACAACAACAACAACGACTAAAAAACAATAATAAATAATAATAATAATAATAATAATAATAATAATAATAATAATAATAATAACACCAACGGGCGAAAAAACAACAACAACAATAATAATAATAATAATAATAATAATAACAACAACAACAATAATAATAATAATAATAATAATAATAATAATAAAAATAATAATAATAATAATCTCCCCTAAATAATGAAAAGCATTAACTAAAATGGCATCAAACGTCAATTGTAATGTTAATATCTAGTATGCTCATTCTAAAGAAACTGGAGAGAAAGATTCATGAAAAGCTGAGAGATGAACAAGCAGGATTTGGAAAAGGTAGAAGTTGTACTGACCAAATTTTTATTGAATGAAATGTGGCACAGCAATGAATGAAATATAGAAATCCACTTTTGATGGCATTTGTGGACTATGAATAAGCCTTTGATAGTATGCACTGGCCAATTCCTATTAAATATGTAAATTCAATTAAGTCTGTTTATGAGCACAGCAAGTATAAGTTAATGTTAGTATAGTTCCATCGAAGGAATTTCCCGTGACCAGTGGAGTGCTCCAAGAGAATGTGTTGTAACTTAGGTTGTTTATCCTCCCCATCAATTTTGTAATGCATAGAAAGTACAAGTTAATGTTAGTATAATCTCATCGAAGGAATTTCCAGTTAACAGTGGAGTACTCCAAGGGAATGTGTTGTCACCTAGGTTGTTTATTCTCCTCATGGATTTTGTAATGCATAGAACAGTTGGGGATGGCGGGGAAGAATTGGACTGGATTAATAATCGGAAATTAGCTGATCTAAAATATCATGATGACGCTGTCCTTATTAGCAAAATGCCAGAGGATTTGCAATGCTTGCCTACCAGAATGTATGAAATATCACATGACGTTGGGATTAAGATGAATAGAAAGAAAATACATGAGAAAGGAATATGCCATGGAAGATGAAATATCATTGAAAGAAGAAAGGATTAATGAGATGGACCATTTATATATTTAGGAACTAAGACTTCTAAAACAAGGTTTTTAGTATTGAAGTTAATGAAAAATTGAAAAAAAAATAAATCTGAAAATGACTGGGTTAAGTACAATTTCGAAATCAAATAGCCTGAAATTACATATAAAAATCAGGATAATGATCGGTGTTACTGTTTGAATATGAGTCGTGGTATGACAATGAACCAATATTCGACCAATTTTGTAGATTTTAGCACAAAGCCCTCAGATGAATATGGG
>NC_090753.1:55240648-55268148 GCF_036898095.1 Palaemon carinicauda
TCAGCGCCCAAGCCCTCTTCACCCAAGCTAGGACCAAGGAGTGCCAAGCAACAGCTGCTGATGACTCAGCAAATAGATCTATAGACTCCCCCCAAACACCCCTTTCTTAGCTCACAAGGATTGCATTCCACATTTCATTAACCTAGGTCCGTTCCTCTTCGGATCTCCAAAAATGTTCTTTATCTTTTACCAGCCTCACTGACGGATATATATTATGAAACACCTACAAATGAATTGTTCTTGGTGTCCTGAGATTCACTCAAGTGCCAGAAATAAACGTTCATCGTTCTCCTGGCATTATTCACCTCGAAACGAATATGAAGATTTGGAATTCATTGTTGTCAGAGTGTAAGACAAAGTTCAGAATTTATTAATCACTAAGAAAGAGAATGTTCGTGAAGAGTTTGATCGTTCGTTTTAATTATGAAATTATGCTGAACCATGGCAACTTAAGAGGAAGATGAATTAATTACGAGGTCGCAGAATGAGAAATAACGTTTGCAATGAATTTTATGTTATGACAAGTCCTTGAGATATCCTGCTTTCTTGTAATCTCTTGATACCTCTCTTTGATTCTTGGTAATGTCTAGTATTTTGTACACGGAGAAAAGGAATACATGTTCATGTGTACGTATGTATGTGGCTGGATACCTCAATCACTGGGGTTGTCTGAGCCTATAAGTCCTTAAATAAGTGAATATATAAATATATATATATATATATATATATATATATATATATATATATATATATATATATATATATATATATATATATACATATATATATATATATATATCCTGTGGTGAAAGGCTTCGCGTATCGCCATGATCAAAAAAAGCTTTAGTGGTCAGGGTCATCTTTACCAGGTTGGCTTGCTGTCAGCGATCATAAAAAAGTCTCCCACCATCACATATCCGCAGTCGGCAAGCGGAGTGATGGAAACAGGCAAAGGCCAGACAGGAATGCAGACATTTCAGAGTCCTTTTTTACTACAGTTGACTAAAAACGTCATAAACATACACTAAATAAGCTCTACAAGTCTCTCCCTACTTCCGTGTTCCCTTATTTAGGAGATTATTTCTTTCAAGAAATTGTTCCATCAATTCCTGCTTCTCACACGTCATTCAATTCTGAGATAAATGGATAAGTTGTTATGACAATGATATAATTAAATTAAACCAATATTATCATTATCATTATTATTATTATCATTATTATTATTATTATTAGTAGTATTATTATTATTATTATTATCATTATTATTATTATTTGCTAAGCTAGAACCGTAGTTGAAAAGGGCATAGGTAATAATAATGGAATATAATAAAAGGTTCATAGTGCCTAATGCTAGCTAGTAATTAGCTTCCTCTCAGTGGTCCACACCAGACCACTTCATTCCCCCTTCAACGCAGGCTTTTCTATAAAGGTGGAGGACTGGTGGAAATCTTTTGAAGTTTCCCAAACGACCTCAAACGAGTACAAAATCCTTTTGAATGTAATATATATCATATCTCTACTATGAATATTCATATAGAGAGAGTGCATATCTATGTAATTCTACAAGGGACAAAGAGCTTACATCTGATTGTATTAAATTCCTAGGCAAACCTCAATTTGATTGTTCCGGAGGAGGAAACAATTCACGATAAAGAAAAATACTGGAAAAATGTAAACAAAATCGTATTTTGTATTTGCTATGAATTAAGGAAACCTAAAACGAACTTCAGACACAAAAAAAAATATAAAATAAATATTTTTTTGTATTTGCTATAAATTAAGAAAGCATACAAAATTTCAGAGATAAAAGTATAAAAGAACTCTTATTTTGTATTTGCCATGAATCAAGAAAGCCTAAAAAACTTCAGAGATAAAAGACATAAAAGAAATCGTATTTTATATTTGCTATGAATTAAGAAAGTCGAGACGACCGAAGAGGACTAAAACCGAACTCCTCCACCTGGCATGACTGTAGGACCTGGGACTCCTACGGCAAGTGTCCTGAAGGTGCCTGAGAGGTCGACAGTATTGAGGCATCACTTGAGGAAACGAGATGTGATCCTTCCAAGGGCGGCGCCTCCTTTCAGATCTCCGTCTCCGGGAAATGACTCCGACATTATGGGCTCTTAATTTTAGGAGTAGTTTGTAAGGCTTTCTTTGGAGAGGATTCCGGGGGATTTATTTACACTTTGAAAGATTTATGGTGGATTTCAAGTCACTGTGAGGTGTTATTTCTCTATATTTTGGTACTAAAATAACGAAATTTTTACTTAACATATGCAATAATATAACCTATGTCTAAAACCTTATAGATAATCGGTCAAAAGTTTCCATTACCTCAACGTATAAACATTTGTAGCTTTAATGTTACTAAGCTTATTTGAATTAGAATTAGAGACGGTACCTCAAAGAACACTCAATAAGACTTTTCTTAAGCCGAATAGGTACTGGAACGCTGCACAATGCAGTGAGAGAGAGAGAGAGAGAGAGAGAGAGAGAGAGAGAGAGAGAGAGAGAGAGAGAGAGAGAGAGTTTAGCATGTCATAACTAGTAAAATATTAATGCAAAGTCTCATAAATTACATAAAATATTAATGGATGAAATTGACGAAAGAAATTGGCGTTGAACAAGCTGATTGCAAACGCGATCTGAAAAAGGCAATTAAAAAAGTTAAACACCGCATTTAATCATGCCACGTTTTGCATTGGCAATATTTGTAGTAACACCATTGCCGGTCCGTGTGATTCATTCATTTATTTCGCTATTTCAATTTGCATAAAAAAAAAGAAAAAAAACGATTTTTTTCTCTTAAAGGATAAATTTCCTTTTCGACCTGTGTTTTGAGCCGGATATATTTATGATTTTGTGACTGAGCGTCGGTTTAGAATAAAAAAAAATGAAAAGAGAGTTTATTGGAATTATAGAATATGTTGCTGTTTTATTCAAGTCAAATATGACGAAATAGTAGATGAAAATTTTTGCTTTTATTTAAAATTCAATTGAAAGAAGTCATTGCATTCAATCACAAGGCACAAGACTCTAGAAGATTCAGAAGACCCAGGCCTACATGGCTCAGGACTATGAAGCGTGAAGTAGAAGATGATGAATGGAGAACTATTGAATTGAAAGCTCAAGATAGAGACGGATGGCAAAATCTAACCGAGGCCCTTTGCATGAATAGGAGTAAGAGATGATGATGACTATAAATTACATAAACAAAAGAAAATCTCATAGGATGAATATCATACAACTAGTGTGAGCGACCCGTCAAAAATTACGTCTAAATAATTAAATAAGCACACACACTTACACATACTCACAAATTCAACTCTTCCCACCCCCTCCCCCTATCCTAACTACAACCCGGTTGTTCGGGAACTTGTGGGACAGTGTGGTCTCCGAGTGTACCTTCAGGGTAGACCCTCCCACAAGGGTACGTCTATTCCCTCTCTCCTAAGCGTGACAGGAGAGAAATATAAATTTCACACTTATGATGAATGGAGAAGTATTGATTTAAAAGCTCAAGCTAGAGACTACTGGGGCTAAAGGAAATGATGATGATGATAAATGTATTTATATATACTGTATATATATATATATATATATATATATATATATATATATATATATATATATATATATATATATATATATATATATATATATATGTGTGTGTGTGTGTGTGTGTGTGTGTGTATGTGCGCGCGCCTGTGTGTGTAATTAGACACTTGCTCTTTATTATATAGGGAGATAATCAGACAGTAGAAGACCATGGTACAAAGGCTATAGCACTACCCAGTGGGTACCTAAGACTAGAGATCAATGGTTTGATTTTGAAGTGTCCTTCTCCTAAGAGTCTCCTCTACCCTTACCAAGAGGAAAATAGCCACTGAACAATCACAGTGCAGTATTTAATCTCCTGAGTGAAGAATTGTTTGTTAATCTAAGTGTTGTTGGGGGTATGAAGACAGGGGGGAATGTGGAAAGAATACGACTAATCGGTGTATGTGTTGGCAAAGGAGAAATTATTCGTAACCACAGATGGGATCCAATATAGTATTGTTGGCCAGTCAAATGACAAATGTGGAAAGAATAGGCCGGACTATTCGGTGTATATGTAGGCAAAGGAATATTATCCGTTACCAGAGAGAGGGATCCAATGTATGATACTGTTTGACCAGACAAAGGACCAAATAATTCTCCAGCGGGTGGCTGGTGCCTTGGGCAACCTACTACCTGCAAATGAAGCGACCTAGTTACCCCCCCCCCCCACGCGGAAAAAAAAACTCATGATCTTGAAAAATGTAACAAATGATGGCCAACGAACCTGGTTTCAATCTACCAATAGGAATCAGAGACAATAATTGAGAGCTAAGTTGCCAGGCCACGATTACCACTTTTTCACTTTCTTCGTGAAAGTGAAAATACCCTCAGTCTGAAATGACTGTTGAGATGAAGACATTCTGATTAATTTTATTAGCTTTCTAAATCAGTTTTATGCTTAATACAAAGACTGATACCAGACTTGAGCTTCTCTAAACCTTTAATTTTATAAACTTTCTAAGGCAGTTACATGAATAATAGAAAAACTGATGCCAGACTTAAACTTCCTTGATCCTTTCATGTTATATACTTTCTTAAGTACTTTTATGCTTAAGAAAGACTGATGCCACACTTAAGCTTCCCTAAACCTTTGGGTAATAAGCCATTGGAGCAAACAGTAAGCAAATGAGTTTGCATTTAAGCAGCTACCATTATAATCATTATTTTTATTATCATTATTATTATACTATAAGCCCAAGGGCTCCAATAGGGAAAATAGCCCAATGAGGAAAGAAAAAAAGGATATAAATAGACGATATCATAAATAGTGAACAATTAAAATAGAATGTTTTAAGAACAGTAACAACGTTAAAACTGATCTTTCATATATAAACTATAAAAGAGACTTGTGTCAGCCTGCTCAACATAAAGACATTTGCTGTAAGTTTGAACTTTTGAAGTATAGCCTATAAATATCCTTGTATCACAAAATAGTTTCAGACTCTTGAAAATTAGTAGAATTTTCACCATCATAATATTCTATATTAATTGAACTGATTTGATGAGTACATCAAGTGTTCTTGAGAGTGAAAATGCGTGCGTTATCCATATCATTCGTCTCTCGATCTCTCCCCAAGAAAAAAGAAAAAAAAGATATAGGGACAGATATAAAGGTGGGAAATTCATTGCGACGCGAGAGATGGAATTACCAGATCTTAGGAACAATCGTAAGGTATATGGGTTGTGGCGGCCCATGTGGTAACGTCCCGGACTGGGGTTCAAATCCCGTTCAAACTCGTTAGTTCCTTTGGTTGCTGCAACCTCACCATCTGTGTGAGCTACGGATGGGAGGTTTGCGGAGTCATCAGCAGCCATTGCCTGGCCCTCCTTGGTCCTAGCTTGGGTGGAGAGGGGGCTTAGACGCTGATCTGTATTTATGGTCAGTCTCTGGGGCATTGTCCTGCTTGATAGGGCAATGTCACTGTCCCTGCCTCTGCCATTCCTGAGAGGCTTTTAGGACCTATAGTTTGATGGTAGATTATAATACTTAAAGTGATTTCAACTAACATTTGACGAATCTCCCAATGCTGATTAACTTCCTTATATCAATTCAACTTATCCAACAATTGCTGCGAACGTTTACATCATTTTGCATTTTTCATGAATCGAATGAAAAAGTTTGAGCCTCGTTATCTGTACATGTAAATAAACGTACTATTTCCACAACAACCAAAGTTATTATTTTTTTTTAAATCAAACACACGAAAAAATGCGATGACAGCGATACACATTCGGCGATGAATTTTTTATCAATTTTTTTAGACCAAATTAATATTAGATATTTTTAGATCGCAAGCGCACACACACACACACACACACACACACACATACTCCCTCACTCACTCACTCACTCACTCCCCTTCATGCCAAACATTCCCCGTAATATATTCCAATTCGTAATGGATAAATGAGAAGAGAAGCAAATGTCAAATGATGAGGATAAATTTATACAAACGAATATTGTTGCAGACGAGGTGCGTGTAATGACGCTACAGAAACGGAAGGGGAAAAGGAAGACCAGAATAAATGTCTTGAGTCTTCAAAAGAGTCCTCGAAGCTGTTGAGAATTCTCGGAGCAGTTGGGAATTCTCGAAGCAGTTGGGAATCCTAAGAGCAGTTTGGAATCTTCGGAGCAGTTGGGAATCCTCGAAGCAATTGGGAATCCTCGGAGCAGTTAGGAATTCTCGAAGCAGTTGGGAATCCTAAGAGCAGTTTGGAATCTTCGGAGCAGTTGGGAATTCTCGAATCAGTTGGGAATCCTAAGAGCAGTTTGGAATCTTCGGAGCAGTTGGGAGTCATTCACCAAATGAAGACTGACTCGCTTCAGGAATTATACACCAGAAATCTATCCAATAAACTTCTATATAAAACAGTAAGATTTAAAAGTTCAAGATAGAGACGACTGGTGAAATATTGTTGTTATTGTGGTATTGAAGCCAATAATTCCTGTTGGCACTGGCCTTTCCCTTGTTCAGCCCGTAGTGGCGAAATGTAACCCAGGCGATAAAAGTATATCCTGCTGCGCTGAGCGCCACTTCCAGAAGTATAACTACTACACTTCTCCCTGAGGTCATACCCTGGTAAGAGGGTGTACCCCGAGAGGTACATTCGGAAATCACAACTGCCGTGTTGTAGTTAGTAAAGCTGGAGGAATTGGGAGGGGCTGAATTAATGTGTGCGTATCTATGTAAATAGTAAGCGTCATTTTTCATGGGTTGCTTACAATAATAATAATAATAATAATAATAATAATAATAATAATAATAATAATACTCTTTCCTCCTTAGCATTCCAAAGAATAACGGTCACTTAGGCAAGGGATTTTTTTTTTCTTTTTCTTTTTTTTTTGTAAATCTAGGAAAGACGATCGTTAAATGTATGATATATTATCAAAAATTATCAAATAAAAGTGATGAAACATATATTTCTGAAAGACCGTGGCAGCAATAGACAAGCCTTTCGGTGGGACCCGTTTTATCTTTCCTGCCGAAGGGCGAGCAGAGGAAGAATCCTTTCCCTCTGAGGAAGAAGAAGAAGAGGCCTCTGTTCATTATATCTGAAATCCCCAAACCTGATAACGTCAATAAACACCAGCAGGATACAGAAGGAATCCAACGCTGTAAATCCCACGCCCTTCCTCCCCCAACTCCTAAAACCTCCCTGCCAAAAACCTCACCCCCCCCCCCCACCACCCCCACCTCGACGTGTCTTGGCCAGCTCGTCAACTTCCTTTGGCGGAAACAGACGTAACAGAGTCTTTCTTTTATTGGGGCTGATTGGGACGTTGCTTTTCATGCTGTGCCACAAAGACAAATAGGAAGTTCTGAGTTGGTTGGAAGTGATGCAAACGTTAGGGAGAATCCGTTTTTTTTTTTTTTTTTTCTTCTTTTCGTCTGGGCTACAAAGGGTTTCTCTGGTATGTCCCTTTAGTTTCTTGTGCGCTGTCAAGAAGGTTTTTGTAACTTTTCATTCCATGAAATTTTGAATAATGTTGGATATTTTCTACTGTACAAGACATTTCATATTTTCACATGGCGACAGGAAAGACTAGTAATTATTAAGAATTTGATATTTCAATTGCCCTACTCTTGGTACCATCAAACTGTCTTTCCTGCCGTCCAGTCTTTAAAGATGGGTAGTTTGCTAACTCCTCCTCCTTCCATATGCTTTACTCGAGCGAAAACGGCGACAAGGAGGCAGGCAGCCCGGCCGTCCGACAGTGTCAGAGACAGAGACACAGAGACCTCTCTCACCTGGAAAGGTTTCCACATATTTGATTTGTCCGACATGCCTTTCTAAGGCTAATGGCTTTTATTGGGATCCCTGGTCTACGTCACCCTCTTGTGAAAATCTGCCAAAATCCATCTGCAACGCCTTTGTGCATGGTTCGACAATGGTGAGTACCAAGAATATATAGGGCTTATTTTTAAGGTTATCATTGCGAACTCTCATTGCCTTGTGTTGCCTATTAAAGTTTTTCCTGTCTGTCATTTTTAATCTTATGAAGATTCGTAATAGTTTTTTTGGTGGTCAATATATTTTATATATCGTATTCTCTTGTCCTTTCAGGTGATTTAGCTCTCGGACTAGTAACTCTAGCTTATTCATAAATTCACGTTAACACTTGGGTAAGAGAATCGTCTAATTATACATTAATGTTTCGAGTGATTATATTTATGACGAATTATCTCCCATATTACGACCGAGCAAATTTATATTAGGTGTACCGTTCATTTCAGGATGGTGTTCGGTTTCGATGTATCGGCCCTTTTATTTCCTTCCTGATACTAATGTAAACCTCAGTTGCTCAATTGTAAGGTAATTTTATGTGGGTTATTATTCCGATGGGTATATTCTTCTACATAAGTGACCATGCTTTTTAGATACTAATCTTCCTGAATATATCTTTACAGACAGCGAGCGAAGCAGAACGAAGGAAACGCCCTACGATTTACGTGAATTGCCTTGTTCTCCTAACAATTGTTTGTAACTCCGTTACTACGTTATTTTAAAAGCTTATTTATGTAATAAATATCATATTTAATTACATTTTTCCTTCCAACCTTTATTTCAAATCACAGATTTTTATGGTGTTCTGCTTATGGCGCCCAACGTGGGGCAACACGAAGAAAGGTGCTTAATAATGGTGCAGATGATCCAGTAGAGAATTGACCACGACTGGGGCTCCCAATAGTCTCATATTTCTATTTGCAGGACTTTGACATTTTCCTTTCCAGGATATTAACATTTCATTTAAATAAATATATTTTTCCTTTTCAGAAAATTAACATTTTATTATTTTGCTTTTGTTATACGTTTGTTATAATGGCTAACTTACAGGTACTAATCGGACAACGAAAAGTCATTCGGAGAAAAGTCACCGAACAATTCAATAGGTCTGACACCTATTCTGCCCTTACACAAGAAGAAAAGTTAGCTATTAAAGGTGTTCTTGTTAATTATAGAAACAAGTTGTCAGAGCTAGATGATCAAATCCTCTTGAAGAAATTTCCTGACGTATCTGATGAAGCAGAGAGCCAGAATTAATAAGTTGCCAGGATTATTTAGATAAAATTGAGTATTGTTTACCATTACTTGAGATTTCCAGGGGTAATAATGGTTCTAATATTCCCGACGTGGCCCGCAGTTTACTGAAACAGCCAACAGTTCCTCTTCCTAAGTTTACAAGCAAAGAAGGAGAAGATTTATTGAAATTTATAGCAGAGTTTGAGGCTACAACTACTTTTATTGCTGAAGCAACAGATAGACGGTCGAGCAAAGACTTTATTATGTTCTCTGGAAGCTGACAAACAGCGTTGTGTAGATGCCAAAGAATTATTGATTTCCGCCTTTGCTTCTAAGGAGGTTTGTAAAAACAATGCAATTAGGAAAATTACGGAGTTAAGTCTAAGAGAGGGTGATGATCCCTTCACATTTATTTCCATCCTCCAATCAGTATGTGAAGCAGTCAAGACTTTTAACATTGGAGCGGATGAATTTGTCAGATATTTTGCTTGGCACGGCTTAAATTGTCGCTTTCAGCGTCATTTTATTAATATTACAGGAAAAACTCATCCTTCCTTAAATGACATTATTTCACATTTCTTTGCAGCTTGCGAAAGGTACGAAAGTGACGGGAAAGGTGTTGAAAGCTTTAAATGTAAAGCTTCACGTGTCAAAACATTAACACTCCCTCTTCCTAAAGAGAGTACTACCAGCATGGCTGCGGAAGCAGTAACATATGATAAAGACAGGTCTTCGCCTCAGTGTTCCTTGTGTTCTGCGGTTGGAAATACTGATAAATTTCACTTTATCCATAAGTGCCCTAATTTTCTTTCTCCTACGGATAAAGTGCATATTTTAAAATCTAGAAATGGATGTGTAAAATGCGGCCAGTTTAATCATGTTTCCGGTAAGTGTCGTTTTAAATTCAAAAGACGCTGTTCAAATTGTAACAGCTGGCATATGACTTACCTATGTGATAGGAGTCAGTCACCAGACAGAGACTCTAACAATATTAATAGTAGGTTGGCCAGGGCACCAGCCGCCCGTTGATATACTACCACTAGAGAGGTATTGGATACTTTGACTGGCCAGACAGTAATGCATTGGATCCCTCTTTCTAGTCACGGCTTATTTTTTCTTTGCCTACACTTACACAGAATAGTCTGGCCTATTCTTTACATATTCTCGTCTTTCCTCATACATCTGACAACAATGAGATACTTAACACTTCTTCACCTAAGGGGTTAATTACTGTACTGCAATTTGTTCAGTGTACTTTCCTCTTGGTAAGGGTAGAAGAGACTCTTTAGCTATGGTAAGCAGCTCTTCTAGGAGATGGACACTCCAAAATTAAACCATTGTTCTCTAGTCTTGGGTAGTGCCATAGCCTCTGTACCATGGTCTTCCGCTGTCTTGGGTTAGAGTTCTCTTGCTTGAGGGTACACTCGGGCACACTATTCTATCTTATTTTTTTTCTTCCTCTTGTTTTTTTGAAATGGTGTGTTGGGCAGCCTTAATAGAAGGGCCATGGATGCCTGGTGGTTTATCAAGAGGTTGTCTTTTCCTTTTTCTGATTTTTTCTTCTCAAAACCATTCTTATTGTCCTCCCTTCAGTTGAAGTGGCTATCCTGGAGGGTATTTAGCCTTGCATGGTGTATCGGCTCCTCCATGTTGACCAGTTTTTCCGACTTTTTACTATAGTCTATGGGTATCATCAATCACTTTTTTTTATTATTCTGTACATATTGTTTTTGTTATAATTCTTGTTAATCTAGTTTTTAAGTATGATGTCTCTTTTTTATTTCTATTAATTCTTATGCTGTCTGGAGACATTGAGCAAAATCCGGGACCAGTACGTCCTAGATTTCGTCAATGTCGTCTTCTGTATTGCAATATTCGTGGTCTTCATGCAAATATCCAAGACATTACAGTTGCGTCCATACAGTATGATATTCTTTTGTGCTCAGAAACTTTGGTTTCTAATATGAGGCACTCATCTGAGCTCCTTATAACTGGTTTTAAGAAGCCAATAATGCTGAAACGTGATGCCATTCCTAGGGCCAGGGGAATGGCGGTGTATATTAGGACCGAGTACCCTGCTTCTCATAAGTCCTGCTATCAATGTGGATGTCATGAGATTCAGGTAATAAAAGTTTGTGGCAGGCATAACAACTTTTATTTGTGTTCGATCTACCGGAATCCAGACATGGATGATTCTATCTTCGATTGCCTTCTTACCATTATGGCTAAGATACAAGAAGATGATAGAAAGGCTTCTTTTGTCTTTGTTGGTGATTTTAATGCTCACCATAGGGAGTGGTTAAGTTCTATCTCTCCTACCGATCGCCATGGCTTAAGAGCTTTAGACTTTGCCTCTGAATCAGGCTGTGAGCAAATCATAAATGAAGCTACTCATAGGTCTGGTAATTGCTTGGACCTCGTATACACTGACTCCCCTGGCGTTATAACTAGTAAGGTTGATTCTCCAGTCGGGACTTCTGATCATGCCTTGATTTCATTATTAGTGAAGACTGAGCAGCCTGTCCCTGATATATCATATTCCTGTAAAATTTATATGAAATCCCAAGCAGACTGGAATGGGATTTTGCATGATCTTTTGTGCTTGAATTGGTCACAATTATATAATAGTGTAGATCCTGTTGTCTCTTTGAATGAGAATCTAGTCAACATAATTGATAGGCGTATCCCTTCTCGTGTGCTAAGGTACCGAATGAAGGACAAACCGTGGTTCAATGATGATTGTAGACGTGCTTATTTGGAGAAGCAGGAGGCCTATCACCTTTGGAAGGGTAACAGATCAGATTTGACCTGGAACAACTATACTCAGCTTCGAGCTTTTGCTCAGAGTGTTTATGCCTCAACTGAAAAGGAGTACAATTTAATTATAAAAGAAACCCTCTCTGGTACAACTCAGAAACATAAATGGTGGTCTACCCTTAAATCTGCACTCTTTGGTGTAGATGCAGCAGTTCCTCCTTTACTTAAACCAGATGGCTCAGTCACTCACTGTCCAAAGGAAAAGGCAACCCTTTTGGCTGATGTTTTTGACAGTAAACAGAGTAATGAAAAACTTGAACTTCCTTATTCCTGTTTTCCTGAGGCTAAACTAACTAGTTTAGCTTTTCGATCTCGTGAGATTAAAGCTCTGTTGATGGACCTTGATGCTTATGGAGGTGTAGACCAAATGGTATTTTTCCTTTGTTTTTTATAAAGACAGCAGATTTCTTAGCTCCAAAGTTATCTGTTATTTTGAGCAAGTTAGCAAGAAGAGGAGCTTTTAGCACTTTTTGGAGAATTGGTAATGTTACTCCTCTATGTAAATGTGTTTGTGGTAGCTCAAGTCCCACTGATTACCGCCCAATTTCCATAACTCCCATATTATCTAAAGTTTTTGAACGTCTTCTGGCAAAACGTCTTAATAGGTTTGCTGAAGGTAATCATCTATTCCCTAGTTTGCAATTTGGTTTTCGTAAAGGCCTTGGAGCCTGTGATGCCCTTCTTACAATCTCCAATGCAGTACAGAAATCCCTTGATTGTGGTCGGTAAGTTCGTATGATTGGCCTTGATTTTAGTGCTGCCTTTGACCGTGTTAATCATGAGGCCCTTGTTTTCAAACTGAAACAGTTGGGAGTGGGTGGGTCGTTTCTTAGCATTATTATTGATTTTTTAAGTAGTAGATCTCAAACAGACCTCAACAGACCCCAAGTACTTAAACTGATCCACCTCCTCAAGTAACTCTCCATTCAACAGACCCCAAGTACTTAAACTGATCCACCTCCTCAAGTAACTCTCCATTCAACATGATATTCAACCTTGCACCACCTTCCCTTCTCGTACATCTCATAACCTTACTCTTACCCACATTAACTCTCAACTTCCTTCTCTCACACACCCTTCCAAATTCTGTCACTAGTCGGTCAAGCTTCTCTTCTGTGTCTGCTACCAGTACAGTATCATCCGCAAACAACAACTGATTTACTTCCCATTCATGATCATTCTCGTCTACCAGTTTTAATCCTCGTCCAAGCACTCGAGCATTCACCTCTCTCACCACTCCATCAACATACAAGTTAAACAACCACGGTGACATCACACATCCCTGTCTCAGCCCCACTCTCACCGGAAACCAATCGCTCACTTCATTTCCTATTCTAACACATGCTTTACTACCTTTGTAGAAACTTTTCACTGCTTGCAACAACCTTCCACCAACTCCATATAACCTCATCACATTCCACATTGCTTCTCTATCAACTCTATCATATGCTTTCTCCAGATCCATAAACGCAACATACACCTCCTTACCTTTTGCTAAATATTTCTCGCATATCTGCCTAACTGTAAAAATCTGATTCATACAACCCCTACCTCTTCTAAAACCACCCTGTACTTCCAAGATTGCATTCTCTGTTTTATCCTTAATCCTATTAATCAGTACTCTACCATACACTTTTCCAACTACACTCAACAAACTAATACCTCTTGAATTACAACACTCATGCACATCTCCCTTACCCTTATATAGTGGTACAATACATGCACAGACCAAATCTACTGGTACCATTGACAACACAAAACACACTTTAAATAATCTCACCAACCATTCAAGTACAGTCACACCCCCTTCCTTCAACATCTCAGCTTTCACACCATCCATACCAGATGCTTTTCCTACTCTCGTTTCATCTAGTGCTCTCCTCACTTCCTCTATTGTAATCTCTCTCTCATTCTCATCTCCCATCACTGGCACCTCAACACCTAGAACAGCAATTATATCTGCCTCCCTATCATCCTCAACATTCAGCAAACTTTCAAAATATTCCGCCCACCTTTTCCTTGCCTCCTCTCCTTTTAACAACCTTCCATTTGCATCTTTCACTGTCTCTTTAATTCTTGCGCCGGCCTTCCTTACTCTCTTCACTTCTTTCCAAAACTTCTTCTTATTCTCTTCATATAGACTGACCCAGTCCGTGACCCTCCTCAGGTAAGCCGCCCTCTTTGCCTCACGTACCTTGCGCTTTACTTCCACCTTTTGCTCTCTATATTTTTAATACTTCTCTATACTATTACTCTGCAGCCATTCTTCAAAAGCCCTCTTTTTCTCTTCCACTTTTACCTTCACTCCTTCATTCCACCATTCACTGCCCTTCCTCATGCTGCCTCCAACAACCTTCTTGCCACATACATCACTTGCAATCCCAACAAAATTTTCTTTTGCTAACTTCCACTCTTCCTCTAAATTACCAGTTTCTCTTACTCTCACCTCGTCATATGCCATTTTCAACCTTTCCTGATATTTACTTTTTACCCCCGGTTTTATTAGCTCTTCAACCCTCACTAGCTCCCTTTTACACCTACTCTATTCCCCCACTCTTTTGCTACAACTAATTTTCCTTCAACCAAAAAATGATCAGACATACCGTTAGCCATACCCCTAAACACGTGCACGTCTTTTAATCTTCCAAACATTCTTTTAGTTATCACAACATAATCCATTAATGCCCTTTCTACTACTCTTCCATTTGTCCTATTCCTTCTGGGTCTTATATAGGTTGATCTGCTCTTAACTGAGACATTAAAGACTATTGTCTTGTTCCTTCTGGGTCATACATAGGTGGACTTGCTCTTAGCTTTATGGAAATAAATAATATAGTCCGTGTTAGTTAAGGAGGGAGGTTTTAGTGTGCTACTAGGTCTCCGTGGGTGATCATAACCAGCTATTGCCTTGTTTCTCTTGGAACTTGCATGGGGTGACTGTTCTACAGCGCAATGACCCGTTTATCATTTTGCTGCTAACCCTGAAAACTAAGTTTTTTAACCTTTGATTAAAAGGTCATAAAATGTAAATAATGCCAAAAAATCTGCTGCCTGAACTATACCTTCCTCCCCTCAGTCGAGTCTGAATCCATTACATGTACCAACTGCTCTATTTCCTGTATGTTTGGAGAGCCTACACACTTCTCTTTTTCAATTCTAGTTCTTTGTCAGTGACGGTCTTTCTTTTCTCCCATCTTTTCGTGTATGGAAGTTGTGTTACTATTGTTGCCTTTTATTTTTACATAAACTATTCCACATTTCTTTTGTTACTTTTCGTGTATTGAAGTTTAATCATGTTTCTTTTTATTTTTCCATAATCTATTCCATATTTCTTTTGTTCCTTGTTTTCGCATATATATATATATATATATATATATATATATATATATATATATATATATATATATATATATATATATATATATATGTGTATGCATACGTATGCACGTTCGGGTGTGTTTAAAAACTTAAAGCAATTCTCCCATATATATTTAACTGTTTCATAATTTTCAATAATATTATTGATTATCCAGTACCCTGAATATAAATTCTGTTTGTGTGTGATTTTTTTCTGACCTACCGAACAGAACAACGTGTGCTAGAGATCATTATAGAGCGGACTCCCGTCTGGATTACTTTTTGTCGTTGCGAAGAAATTGGCGAAGGGAAACATTTTGGGATTGTATAGAATGAAATGAAACCAGATTTATTTAACCAAAGATTTAGTTCATACAGTATTTTCCTTTCTTGGAAACAATGTCTGAGGTTTTAAAAGATTTTGAAAGGTATTTGATAGCAGTGTTTGAAATGGATTTCCATGACGTAGTTGTACACAAGAGATATTCCAAATAATTTGAATGCATTTGGCTTATGAATTACAGTTACCCAAACGAATACATTCACAGGCATTGCTCTGCAATACTAATGATATGGAAGTGCATTTGTTTACTACTGGTAGTTAATGTTTTTATAGCATACAGCGTGTATGACCTACTGTAGTTTTTGTTTAAACATCGGTTTATTATTATTGTGGAATTAAGGGCTGTGTTGTTTGGGAGACTCCACAGTGCATCAGACTCTCATTAAATCTCCCTCCCTCTCTCTCTCTCTCTCTCTCTCTCTCTCTCTCTCTCTCTCTCTCTCGTCAGGAGGCTTATAAATATGTTAGAGCTTACGTCTAACTCTCTCACTTTCCCTTAGAATTATGAGACGAAACTTGCATCCACATGTCAACAGGAAGATTAAATGTCAGCTTTCACTCTTCGCAGAATAATTTCTCTCTCTCTCTCTCTCTCCTCTCTCTCTCTCTCTCTCTCTCTCTCTCTCTCTCTCTCTCTCTCTCTCTCTCTCTCTCTCTCTCTCTCTCCTGTTTTTTCTCTTTACTCTTTCTTCTGCTTTCACTTGCTCTCTCTGATTTATCCTCCTGCTCTCTCTCTCTCTCTCTCTCTCTCTCTCTCTCTCTCTCTCTCTCTCTCTCTCTCTCTCTCTCTCTCTCTCCTGTTTTTCTTTATCTCTAATCTTTCTTCTGCTTTCACTTGCTCTCTGTATTCTTTTTTTCTCCTGCTTTCTCTCTCTCTCTCTCTCTCTCTCTCTCTCTCTCTCTCTCTCTCTCTCTCTCTCTCTCTCTCTTCTCTCTCTCTCTCTCTCTCTCTCTCTCTCTCCTGTTTTTCTTTATCTCTAATCTTTCTTCTGCTTTCACTTGCTCTCTGTATTCTTTTTTTCTCCTGCTTTATCTCTCTCTCTCTCTCTCTCTCTCTCTCTCTCTCTCTCTCTCTCTCTCTCTCTCTCTCTCTCTCTCTCTCTCTCTCTCTCCTGTTTTTCTTTATCTCTAATCTTTCTTCTGCTTTCACTTGCTCTCTGTATTCTTTTTTTCTCCTGCTTTATCTCTCTCTCTCTCTCTCTCTCTCTCTCTCTCTCTCTCTCTCTCTCTCTCTCTCTCTCTCCTCTCTCTCTCTCTCTCTCTCTCTAAAAGTGACATTTTCATCTTAGTCAGTGACACTAGATTAACATGCAAATAAACCGGCTTAATCTTTCTGTAAGAGTTTGTTTGATGTTCTGTTCACGGTGACAAATTGCTTTTTTTTCTGCCTTCAATCTTTTATAATTACGTAAATAATTTTAAGGGTGATGGGGTTTCGTGCTCGTCACTATCAGTATCAGATGCAGAAAATACATTTGTCTGAGAATTCTTATTACTTGTCTATCTTCTTGCACATCCAGTCTGTTTATCTACTCTCACATCCAAGGTACCTAGCACAACCAGTATTTTTATTTACTTTCACATCTAAGTCTCCTACCACAACTAGTCTTTTTTATCTACGTTTACATCTAAGTTAAAAAAAAAATAACTTTTACGATATCAATTAAAAACCAATTTTTCGAAATGATTATTTAAAGTTTTTGTTTTTTGTTTTATCAGGTTCATCTTTTTTTTTCTATTCAACCAGAAAACTTTTCCTTTCGATTAGTTTTCCTATATATCTGATAAACTTACGATTTATTCGAGCAATAATACATTTCCATATTTCTTCAACTTTGAGTGAAATCTTATGGGTTTATAGGTCTCTCATGTATGGTAGAGGTAAGGGAAAACACAATACCCTACAGAGTGACCATATATACATATGATCAGCGCCAAAGATCCTTCTCCTCCAAGCTTGGACCAGGGAGGGCCAGACAGTAGTCGCTAATGACTCGTGGGGTAGACCAACAGGCTCCCACAACCGCCCCCCCCCCCCCTCTGCAGCTCACCAGGATGGTGAGGTTGCTGACACAACTAGAAACTCTCTATCCTAACTCCAAATTAAAGTGTAATTATCTTACACAATGATGGTATGATATAAAAAGATTTTTAATAGATTTCATATCGTTTGATGAATAACAGTCAAGTAGATTTCCAGGTGTTGTAGTCAACTATAACTAACACTGTGACTTGAATCTACAAAGTTTTCAATCTTTTAGTAATCCTATTTCCTGTAAGAATTTAAGATGAACATTTCCAAATACCACATTCCATAAACACATCTCATGTCAACGAGTTTATGAAATTCATTTACCTCGATTTAAATCTTAAGAGCTTCCAAATATTCACATCCCCTATGTAATAAAAGACAGTGTCTGGCTATATATATATATATATATATATATATATATATATATATATATATATATATATATATATATATATATATATATATATATATATATATATATATATATATATTCTTTCCTGTCCCTTGGGTCGGGATGAGAGTTAGTAGTCATACCCTGGTGAAAGGGGGAGGAGATGGGAAGGGTTAAATCTGCGTTTGTGTGCTTGTACGTCTGTGTACATATCTTCCTAAATATTTAGCCGTCATTTTTGACGGGTCGCTTACACTAGTATAGCATATCCTATTTACATTTCCAATCCCCTTAAAATCCCTGGCCCTTGAGTCGAACCCATCCTAATATGCTCTCCTTCACCTCCCGATCGCTCTCATGATGAGCATCACTCCAAGGACTGGAGGTGTTTATGCTCTCTGAAGCATCGAGCAATTAGGTAAGTTATCCACTTAAACCCTAATTGTGCCTTCCCAAGCAAACATCTCCAATTTGTGTTGTTTGTTTACTCCCTTCTCGGTCGGACGGGGTCATGGTTGACGAGGAAGTTAGAATTGGCTTGGATTTGAGATTTAATGTTAAGGTCAAGGTCACGGTTAAGCAAAATGTCCAATTCATGTAGTCAGCCACAAGTTTGGACATCGTTCTCATAGAGACTTCAAACTTGGTTCATATTTGAGTTTTTGAAAATCCACGCCAATTAATCCCAAAGTCAGCCTAAAAGCTTTGTCAATTTTATTGGTAAACCCAAAGTTAACCTAAAAGCTTTGTCAATTTATTTGGTAACCCCAAAGTCAACCTAAAGGCTTTGTCAATTTAATTGGTAATCCCAAATTCAACCTAATAGCTTTGTCAGTTTAATTGGTAATCCCAAAGTCAACCTAAAGCTTTGTCAATTTAATTGGTAATCTCAAAGTCAACCTGAAAGCTTTGTCAGTTTAATTGGTAATCCCAAAGTCAACCTAAAGCTTTGTCAATTTAATTGGTAATCCCAAAGTCAACCTAGTAGCTTTGTCAATTTAATTGGTAATACCAAAGTCAACCTAAAAGCTTTGTCAGTTTAATTGGTAATCCCAAAGTCAACCTGAAAGCTTTGTCAATTTAATTGGTAATCCCAAATTCAACCTAATAGCTTTGTCAATTTAATTGGTAATCCCATAGTCAACCTAAAAGCTTTGTCAGTTTAATTGGTAATCCCAAAGTCAACCTAAAGCTTTGTCAATTTAATTGGTAATCCCAAAGTCAACCTAATAGCTTTGTCAATTTAATTGGTAATCCTAAAGTCAACCTAAAAGCTTTGTCAGTTTAACTGGTAATCCCAAAGTCAACCTGAAAGCTTTGTCAATTTAATTGGTAATCCCAAAGTCAACCTAATAACTTTGCCAATTTAATTGGTAATCTCAAAATTAACCTAAAAACTTTCTCAGTTTAATTGCTAATCCCAAAGTCAACCTAAAGCTTTGTCAAATTAATTGGTAATCCCAAAGTCAACCTGAAAGCTTTGTCAGTTTAATTGGTAATCCCAAAGTCAACCTAAAAGCTTTGTCAATTTAATTGGTAATCCCAATGTTAACCTGAAAGCTTTGTCAGTTTATTGGTAATCCCAAAGTCAACCTAAAGCTTTGTCAATTCAATTGGTAATCCCAAAGTCAACCTGAAAGCTTTGTCAGTTTAATTGGTAATCCCAAAGTCAACCTGAAAGCTTTGTCAGTTTAATTGGTAATCCCAAAGTCAACCTGAAAGCTTTGTCAGTTTAATTGGTAATCCCAAAGTCAACCTAAAGCTTTGTCAATTTAATTGGTTGGTAATCCCAAAGTCAACCTAGTAGCTTTGTCAATTTAATTGGTAATCCCAAAGTCAACCTAAAAGCTTTGTCAGTTTAATTGGTAATCCCGAAGTCATCTTAAAAGCTTTGTCAATTTAATTGGTAATCCCAATGTCAACCTAAAAGCTTTGTCAATTTAATTGGTAATCCAAAAGTCAACCTGAAGCTTTTTCAATTTAATTGGTAATCCCAAAGTCAACCTAAAAGCTTTGTCAATTTAATTGGTAATCCCAATGTCAACCTAAAAGCTTTGTCAATTTAATTGGTAATCCCAAAGTCAACCTAAAAGCTTTGTCAATTCAATTGGTAATCCAAAAGTCAACTTAAAAGCTTTGTCAATTCAATTGGTAATCCAAAAGTCAACCTAAAAGCTTTGTCAATTCAATTGGTAATCCCAATGTCAACCTAGAAGCTTTGTCAGTTTAATTGGTAATCCCAAAGTCAACCTAAAAGCTTTGTCAATTCAATTGGTAATCCATAAGTCAACTTAAAAGCTTTGTCAATTTAATTGGTAATCCCAAAGTCAATCTAAAAGCTTTGTCAATTTAATTGGTAATCCCAAAGTCAACCTAAAAGCTTTGTCAATTTAATTGGTAATACCAAAGTCAACCTAAAGCTTTGTCAATTTAAATGGTAATCCCAAAGTCAACCTAAAAGCTTTGTCAATTTAATTGGTAATCCCAAAGTCAACCTAAAAGCTTTGTCAATTCAATTGGTAATCCAAAAGTCAACTTAAAAGCTTTGTCAATTCAATTGGTAATCCCAAAGTCAACCTAAAAGCTTTGTCAATTTAATTTGTAATCCCAAAGTCAACCTAAAAGCTTTGTCAGTTTAATTGGTAATCCCAGTCAATCTAAAAGCTTTGTCAATTTAATTGGTAATCCCAAAGTCAACCTTAAAGCTTTGTCAATTTAATTGGTAATACCAAAGTCAACCTAAAGCTTTGTTAATTTAATTGGTAATCCCAAAGTCAACCTAAAAGTTTTGTCAATTTAATTGGTAATCCCAATGTCAACCTAAAAGCTTTGTCAATTTAATTGGTATCCCAAAGTCAACCTAAAAGCTTTGTCAATTCAATTGGTAATCCAAAAGTCAACTTAAAAGCTTTGTCAATTCAATTGGTAATCCCAAAGTCAACCTAAAAGCTTTGTCAATTTAATTGGTAATCCCAAAGTCAACCTAAAAGCTTTGTCAATTTAATTGGTAATCCCAAAGTCAACCTAAAAGCTTTGTCAATTCAGTTGGTAATCCAAAAGTCAACTTAAAAGCTTTGTCAATTCAATTGGTAATCCCAAAGTCAACCTAAAAGCTTTGTCAATTCAATTGGTAATCCCAATGTCAACCTAAATGCTTTGTCAATTTAATTGGTAATCCCAAAGTCAACCTAGTAGCTTTGTCAATTTAATTGGTAATCCCAAAGTCAACCTAAAAGCTTTGTCAGTTTAATTGGTAATCCCAAAGTCAACCTGAAAGCTTTGTCAATTTAATTGGTAATCCCAAATTCAACCTAATAGCTTTGTCAATTTAATTGGTAATCCCAAAGTCAACCTAAAAGCTTTGTCAGTTTAATTGGTAATCCCAAAGTCAACCTAAAGCTTTGTCAATTTAATTGGTAATCCCAAAGTCAACCTAATAGCTTTGTCAATTTAATTGGTAATCCTAAAGTCAACCTAAAAGCTTTGTCAGTTTAACTGGTAATCCCAAAGTCAACCTGAAAGCTTTGTCAATTTAATTGGTAATCCCAAAGTCAACCTAATAACTTTGCCAATTTAATTGGTAATCTCAAAATTAACCTAAAAACTTTCTCAGTTTAATTGGTAATCCCAAAGTCAACCTAAAGCTTTGTCAATTTAATTGGTAATCCCAAAGTCAACCTGAAAGCTTCGTCAGTTTAATTGGTAATCCCAAAGTCAACCTAAAAGCTTTGTCAATTTAATTGGTAATCCCAATGTTAACCTGAAAGCTTTGTCAGTTTATTGGTAATCCCAAAGTCAACCTAAAGCTTTGTCAATTCAATTGGTAATCCCAAAGTCAACCTGAAAGCTTTGTCAGTTTAATTGGTAATCCCAAAGTCAACCTGAAAGCTTTGTCAGTTTAATTGGTAATCCCAAAGTCAACCTGAAAGCTTTGTCAGTTTAATTGGTAATCCCAAAGTCAACCTAAAGCTTTATCAATTTTATTGGTAATCCCAAAGTCAACCTAGTAGCTTTGTCAATTTAATTGGTAATCCCAAAGTCAACCTAAAAGCTTTGTCAGTTTAATTGGTAATCCCAAAGTCATCTTAAAAGCTTTGTCAATTTAATTGGTAATCCCAAAATCAACCTAAAAGCTTTGTCAATTTAATTGGTAATCCCAAAGTCAACCTAAAGCTTTTTCAATTTATTTGGTAATCCCAAAGTCAACCTAAAAGCTTTGTCAATTTAATTGGTAATCCCAATGTCAACCTAAAAGCTTTGTCAATTTAATTGGTATCCCAAAGTCAACCTAAAAGCTTTGTCAATTCAATTGGTAATCCAAAAGTCAACTTAAAAGCTTTGTCAATTCAATTGGTAATCCCAAAGTCAACCTAAAAGCTTTGTCAATTCAATTGGTAATCCCAAAGTCAACCTAAAAGCTTTGTCAATTTAATTGGTAATCCCAAAGTCAACCTAAAAGCTTTGTCAATTCAGTTGGTAATCCAAAAGTCAACTTAAAAGCTTTGTCAATTCAATTGGTAATCCCAAAGTCAACCTAAAAGCTTTGTCAATTCAATTGGTAATCCCAATGTCAACCTAAATGCTTTGTCAATTTAATTGGTAATCCCAAAGTCAACCTAAAAGCTTTGTCAATTTAATTGGTAATCCAAAAGTCAACTTAAAAGCTTTGTCAATTCAATTGGTAATCCCAAAGTCAACCTAAAAGCTTTGTCAATTTAATTGGTAATCCCAATGTTAACCTGAAAGCTTTGTCAGTTTAATTGGTAATCCCAAAGTCAACCTAAAGCTTTGTCAATTCAATTGGTAATCCCAAAGTCAACCTAAAAGCTATGTCAATTCAATTGGTAATCCTAATGTCAACCTAAAAGCTTTGTCAATTTAATTGGTAATCCCAAAGTCAACCTAAAAGCTTTGTCAATTCAATTGGTAATCCAAAAGTCAACTTAAAAGCTTTGTCAATTCAATTGGTAATCCCAAAGTCAACCTAAAAGCTTTGTCAATTTAATTGGTAATCCCAAAGTCAAAGCAACCAAGAAGTTTTGTCTATTTGAAATGAAACCCCAAAGTCTAGTCAGCCTTTACACATTCATTTTTTGAAGTAAAAATCTAAATAAAATTTGAGAAGAAACAGGTCTCGATAAGACCTGTGGAAAAATTCAGGCTTCGTTCTTTTTCTTAGTTTTTCGTATTTTTAATTATAACTGAAAATTCACAGGAATTCATTTATAGAATTCTTAATAACTAAACGTTTTGCAAAAGCAGTTATTCTGTAAAATATCAAAAGGAAACTCATCAAATTTTATGGAAATTATTAAGATAATTTCTTTTGTAAACAACTGGAATCCTTGAAACAAGTCAGTTTTTTATTAGATATTTATATTATTTTGTTGTTTTTCTTTTTTTTTGACATCGTTGTAACAAACCTGATTTATTTGTATTTCTTTGGATGAGTTATCAACATCATCATCATCATCATCATCATCATCATCTCCTCTCTCGCCTATTGACGCAAAGGGCCTCGTTTAGATTTCGCTAATCGTTTTTATCTTGAGCTTTTAATTCAATACTTGTCCATGCATCATGGTGACCAATGAAAGAATATGAAATTATTCGAGAATTTCCCAAAACTCAAACTATATTAACCTACTTCACAAAGCGAGAGAAATTGAACAATCCTGATTGGAACCGGAAATTAACTGACCACTTGAAAAGTAGTTCAGCTACTTTTGGGGGATATCAGAGCTGCTTTTCTCATCACGTAAGAAATATTTAGCGATTAGGAAGGAATTTACTTATCATTTACACGTGGGAAAAGCAGAGCAGTTTAATTTTTTAACTTAAGCCCTTAATTCCCCATTGATCAAACAACTTCCTGAAAGAAGAAGTTTAGGTACATAACTTTGATCGGCTATCGTACGAAACGGGAAAGTTGACGTACTTGGTTTTGTCAGCAGATTAGATAAACATTGATATGTGATGTACAGTAATATTAGATTATATTTTAGACTTTGATTACGATTGATAAGTTATATAGAGATAGAAAGTGATGGATTCCTTCCGGTAAAATGAAAATAATTTGAGATTTTCTGGTTAGAAAAATCGAGAGAAATCCATAAATCATTAAGTCGGATCAAATGAAAGAGAAGGGACTACTTATATTATCGTCAGAAGACGGGAAAAGGGAAGAGAGAAGAAGAAGAGGGGGAAGAACAGGGGTAAGAGAAGGGAGAATGATAGCTTAAGGGGAAGGGGAAAGACAAATCAAGAGAAAGGAGAAGGAATGTTGGAGAAGAGAGAAGAATGATGAAATAGTGTACCGCATTTTTTATACACTATAATGCTATTGATTTTTTATCTCTCGATCTCTCCCGCACTGATAATAGAAAAACCGGATTAAGCTTGCCATTGCATGTTTCACATTGATTGACATATAGTGATATTGTTGCTCTCAACTGTTTGTATGTAAGGTCGTTAACTGTTGAATAAACCTCACTTGCATTCAGCTCGCATCTCTGTTTGTACCTAACAGTCACCTCGCACAAGAGGTATTGAGAAGTTAAGAGAGGAGAATGATGAGGTAGAGGAAGTGAGGAGTTGAACTTCAGAGAAAGTAATGAAAAAATGAGATGAACGGATTCATAAAGATGATTAAAGGAAAAAACAACGAAGGACTACGAAGAAACTGAAAGAAGGGGAGAAAGTATAATTAATGACGAGAGTAAAGAAAAAATCAGAAATAAAACCCAAAAGAGGTTTAAAGGGTTTAAAGGTTGCTCTTGAATGGCAGAGTGAAGGGGTAGGATAGTGCATAGAGACTGACAGTATATATATATATATATATATATATATATATATATATATATATATATATATATATATATATATATATATATATATATATATATATATATATATATATATATATATATATAATATATATATATATATATATATATATATATATATATATATATATATATATATATATATGCATATATATATACATACATATATATATATATATATATATATATATATATATATATATATATATATATACATACACATATGCATATATATATATATATATATATATATATATATATATATATATATATATATATATATATAATCAACGCCCAAGTCCCCTCACCATCAAGCTAGGACCAGGAAGGATCAGGCAATGGCTGCTGAGGAGTCAGCAGGTAGATCTATATGCTGCCCCAATCTCGCCATCCCTAGCTCGCAAGGACGGTGAGATTACAGACACTATTTGAAACTATGGAGCTATAGATGGTCTCGAACTCCTGTGCAATAGATTGCTAGGTTGATACGTTTCCAATAAGCTACCACAACCTTAGGAAGTTAATGAAGTTAATCTGTTTCAAATTTACTAAATGAAAAGGGGCAATGAGACATTCGCATTCTCATGAACCACTGGAATTAATTGAATAACATCTTAAAGGAATTAAGGTGTAAAGTAAGATGTAAAAGTGATTTTTATATACTTATCTGGATTTAAAAGACCCAAATGCCTTGTGGAGCCCAGTTAAAAGTTTGGTGAACTAATCTTTCTTGTGGAGTGTGAAGAGCATATCCAAACCATATCCATTCACTCCTCACTATGATCTCATCCACGTATTTCAATCGAGTAATCTCATATAGTTTCATTTTTAATCCTGTCCTGCCATTTAACTCCCTATATCCTTATCAGGGCTTAATTCTCAAATCTACTAAATCTGTTTGAGATTGTTTTATTGTCATACCACGACTCATATTCATACAGTAACACCGATCTCACTAAACTGATATATAGCTTAATTTTTATCTGTAATTTCAGGCTATTTGATTTCCAAATTTTACTCAATCTTGCAATTGTCTGATTTGTTTTTTCTTTCAATATTTCATTAACCTCTACTACTAAAAGCCCTGTATTAGAGACCTAAATGTTTGAATGATTCCACCTCATTAATTCTTTCTCCTTCCATTGATATTTTATCTTCCATTGTATATTCCGTTCTCATCATCACTGTCTTTCTTCTGTTTATCTCTTGCCCAACCTCGAGTGAATTCCACGTATTTTGGTAAGAAAGCATTGCAAAATCTGTGGTGTTCTGCTTATATGGACAGCGTCTTCAGCATACTCAAGGTCAGCTAATTTCCTGTTGCCAATCCAGTCCAATCCTTTTCCACCATCCCCAACTGTTCTACGCATTGCAAAATCCATGAGGAGGATAAACAACATAGGTTACTGCACATTCCCTTTGAGTACCCCACTGTTCACTGGAAAATAATTTGAAAGGAGTGCATCATTAACTTGGTAAATGTCAATTCCCCATTAACTCGGTAGATGTCAATTCCAATTAACTTGCATGTCAATTCCCCATTAACTTGGTACATGTCAATTCCCCAGTGTTGAAAGGGTGATCGTTTTCACATAGATGAATTTCTATAATCAGGAGACAATTATCTGCTTTATATTTTGAGCTTTTTCATAATGAATTATTAAACTTTGGCTACTGTTTATTCTTGTTTATTGTTCCTCCTCCTCTGCACATTTCGAAACTGTCTCACCATTTTAATCAGAAGAAATACGTAATCGAAGATCTGTACAAATGGCTTTTAGGTATAGAAAAACTTTTTATTATATTTATAAATGTTCAATTATAGACCTCATTGAAAAAAATAAGAAAGAGGAATAGAAAAAATAATAATAGTAAGAAGAAAATTTTAGTTTCGTAATGTTACCCTTTTCTCGTCTTGGTGTCTGAGCGTGAGATGAACTAGTGGCGTTGCACCTGCTTAGAGGTACAGCTTGAGGGACTATTATTTACCTGAGCTGAGGAACGCTTTTAAAAAGAGCATACTCACTCCCCCCCCCCCCCAACCCCACCTCCAAGGAAGGGAAAGAAAAATAATGCTTCAGAGTTATTTACCTCAGGGCACAAGGTTAAAGTAGTCTGGTCTCTCTCTCTCTCTCTCTCTCTCTCTCTCTCTCATCTTCCCTGTCCATCTACAGCAGCAGCAACAACCCGAACACATTGCTTTGTTTGTTGTGTTGGTTTAATACAAAAACAACGGTTCCTCTCTTATGTAAACAAACAGAACGCCCTTGTTGTTGTTGTTGTTGTAGTTTGCGTAATAGACGTGTCTTTCTTCTCGCAGTCAGCGAGAGCAACTCTCTCTCTCTCTCTCTCTCTCTCTCTCTCTCTCTCTCTCTCTCTCTCTCTCTCTCTCTCTCTCTCTCTCTCCACAAGTTGTAATTAGAGTAGATTAAGCCAAAGTTTAAAGTGATTATATTATGATATTATTAATAGTGAAATGTGGCTGCCCCCTCACTGCCAATGACGCTAATTCTTATTTCATGATCATCCTTGTCGTGAGTCCTGAACCTTTGTTGAACCTGTTCTAGATTTACCTCCTTGGTGGGT
>NC_090753.1:55270648-55273148 GCF_036898095.1 Palaemon carinicauda
ACTAAACGTTTAAATAGGTTTGCTGAAGTAAATAATATGTTCCCTTGTTTACAATTTAGCTTTCGAAAAGGCCTTGGGGTATCTGATGCCCTTCCTATAAAGTCCAATGCTGTACAGAAATCTCTCTACCGTAGTCAGGAAGTTCGTATGATTGTCCTTGATTTTAGTGGAGCCTTTCACCCTTGGTCCTTTTGTTCAAACTCAAAAAGTTTGGAGTAAATGAGTAAGTGGATCTTTGCTTAGTAACATTATTGAATTTTTGAGTATTGGATTGCAAAGAGTTGTTGTAGTGAGCATAAGACTGTGATAACTAGTGCTTTCAGAATAGTGTTCTTGGTCCATTACTTTTCTTACTAAATACCCATGGGCTAGAAAATAAGCTTGTTACATATACAGATGGTGATACTCTCTTTGCATCTATTCCATTTTCTAAATGGAAATCTTGGGTTGCTGAATCCCTTAATAAAGGTCCAGCTAGAATTTGGGGTATGAAGTTGACCCCTAAGAAAAATCTTAAGTATGATCGTAGGTAGGTCGAGGACATGGGTCCTCATCATCCAAATTTCATCATTGATAATATTTCTTTAAATATATATGACTTTCAAATTTTGGGTGTGATTCTTGATGGCCAATTCACTCTTGAGAAACATATTAGGTTTTTTCTTCTTCAATTGCCCCAAAATAGGCTTATTGAAATTTTTTTTTTTAGGATTTTTGGTAATGAATCCATTTAGAAGAAGTGTCTTGACTCATTTCTTTAGAGTGTGTATGTACAGTATGTGTGAGCTTATCTTCTTGGAAGAAGATAATTACCTTCTGTGTACTCCAAAGAGGGCATTTGGGGAGTGATAATTACTTGAGACAGACAAACATAATGTTTACAGAAATTGACATAAGACTTTTGATGTTACTCTGAAGAAAGCTTTGGTAGAAGGACAATTTTTATGATACAGAAAGTTATGAATGTTATAGAAGGCTTTTTATACATTTTATTCTTTATTATTATTATAATCATTATTATTACTATTGTTGTTGTTGTTGTTGTTGTTGTTGTTGTTACCATAAAAGTAGTCTCTATACCTCATACCAATATAACCTTAATAGATTGTTAATTGATTCATCTATATTCTGTTTAAGCAAGAATGAAGATGAAGCTCCCACATCTCTGCCACATTCGACAACACTTTAATCAGCAGCAGAGATGCAGCTTCCTTTCATGCGAGAGGAGAAGGCAAACAGGCAATTGTTATTAGAAAATGCATCTTTTTCTCCTCCTCCTCCTCTTCCTCTTCCTCTTCCTCTTCCTCCTCCTCCTCCTCCTCCTCCTCCTCTCTGTGATCTGTGACAACTTTGCACATTTCACTCTGGAGGAGATTATTCATACTTTCAATGAATAATGATGTTTTGACTTCTGGGGAAGTTTGATCGACTTTCTGAAATGATTCGGGGATTAGAGAGTCAAAGGATTCGATATTCTGGTTTTGTAATTTAATTAACAAGATATTAATGAGACAATTGTGTTTACATCAAAAGGACTGATAATGTTTCATGTAATTATTAGTATTAGCTTTAATATCTAATGATATTATAATTCTCCTTATTATAAATAATGACTCTAATTGCAGATATTATCAGTAATGTAATTTACTTAATTGCAATTATAAAATTATTTCTTCATTTGAAACATTTTATGCTCTTGTTTGCCTACACATTTCAGTAGTTATCATTTTGTTTTTGTACATTGAAAGGACTATTTTACTGCTTAATAAACCTATAACAACTGGTACTTAATATTAGCATATAGATTTGCTTCGACATTTAACCGTAATTTCTAACTTTCTAAACTTCAAAACCAAATAGATATATGTATGTATATATATATATATATATATATATATATATATATATATATATATATATATATATGTTTATGTATGTGTATATATAAATGTATATATTTTTATTTATATATATATATATATATATATATATATATATATATATATATATATATATATATATATATATATATATATATATATATATATATATATAAATATAAATATATACATTTATATATACACATACATAAACACACACACACACACACACATATATATATATGTATATATATATATATATATATATATATATATATATATATATATATATATATATATGTGTGTGTGTGTGTGTGTGTGTGTGTATATCCTTTGTAAGTGGGATACCGTAACGTGGTGAAAGGGTTTGCGTAAGGCCGTGATCAGCAAAACCTTGGCCACTAATATTAGGATAGTTTGCTTTGAACGGTCACACGAAAATCTCCCACCATCACTAATCCACTGTATCCATCTTGGTGAGGATATTGGCCAAACCCGAAACACGACAAAGGACATGTCTGAGGCCTTTGTCCTGCAGTAGATTAGTAATGGTTGCATTTGTCGTTATTATTGCCTGTACTATTAAATGCAAAATATTACATAAGTAGAGACAAATTTCT
>NC_090753.1:55278148-55293148 GCF_036898095.1 Palaemon carinicauda
GGAGACAATGTGTTGACGTTAAGAAAGAATGTCAATTTGCCGAGGTTTGCATTATACGTCCTGTTTACAATTTTGAATGACTACAGCAAATCCCAGGGTTAGTTCTTCCAACCAACATGACATATTACGTCATTTGTTTTAAACATGTAATACATTACACACACACACATATATATATATATATATATATATATATATATATATATATATATATATATATATATATATATATATATATATATATATATACCTTTCTGAGTGGGAATAGCTTAACATGGTGGAAGAGTTTGCGTATCCTCACTGGCCAAAACTCAGTCATGAATTGACCTGCCTTTGTCCTGCGGTTGTTTAGAAACGTCTACATTTATTGTTGTTGTTGTTGATGTTGTTCATGCTGTTGTATATATGTAGACTGCATACATATCGAAATTAAGAACATCTTTATGTATAAATATACGTATACAGTAGACAGCAAGAAATATATATATATATATATATATATATATATATATATATATATATATATATATATATATATATATATATATATATATATATATATATATATAAAAGGAGTACCTTGTCCAAGCTCCCTTGTTATGAGAGTAGACACCGAGAGAGAGAGGACGATGATCAAACGTCTTTGATATTCATGGTTCACTTCTCTTTACTTGAGAGAGAGAGAGAGAGAGAGAGAGAGAGAGAGAGAGAGAGAGAGAGAGAGAGAGAGAGAGAGAGAGAGAGAGATGCATATCAAATGTCATTAAAAAGCATCCGTGCAATATATCCACCGATATTTACATCTTTGTTTTGAAATGCTAAAAGAGAAATTGAAAACGTTGTCGTTAAAGATAGGCTATCGATCTTGATAAAAAGAAAAAAAAGGTCATATTTATGAAAAAAAAAAATTTGAGAACAATGAGAAAGTGTATTTATTTATCTATTTATTTAGTTATTTATTTGTTTATTTGTTTATTTATTTATTTATTTATTTATTTATTTATTTATTTATTTATTAACCTTCCATGCATTGTTTTATCACGGTAAGAAATATTCCCTATAAAGTTTTATTTTGCATTATGTAGTTGATTATTTGGTAGTTGTCGATGTGAATTTATTTATTTTTTATATTATATTTTTTATTATATTTCTATATTATTTTATGTTAGCAACATTTTGTTCATATATTATCATGAGCGTTTTATGGGTACCCACAAAGCCATATAGTTAATAATAGTAGCTGTTGCTGGTTGAATTCTCTTCTTTGCGTCAACAGAATTAGTTACATCTCAGAATGCCAAGATGAGGAAGGTATTTACCCTCTTTCCAAGGTTCCAGCGCGAGATTTTATATATAAATCAAGTTGTATTTTTTCAGTTTGTCTGAGAATAATGATACATTATACTATTAGTATTTATCAGTTTGCACTAATTTTCATGAAGAAATTTATTAGAATTATTTAGTAGAAACATTTATATATATATATATATATATATATATATATATATATATATATATATATATATATATATATATATATATATATATATATATATATCTCATAAATGAGTACATGGTTCGTGGAATATTCTCATAGAGATATTTTTTTTGCTTACAGTCATCATCAAACATTATTCAGTTACTAAACATTTTTTTTTTCGTTGGCGGGATTTCTAAGAAAAAGAAAAATATAGAAAATTCTTCTGAGATTGAAAGTAAATGACAAGCAATAGTGGTTTTGCCTTTCGGAGAGAGAGAGAGAGAGAGAGAGAGAGAGAGAGAGAGAGAGAGAGAGAGAGAGAGATCCGGGGCGGTATCAACTGCCATTCGTATATCAATCTCTGGAACGTTTTATCCCATCGAAGGCCAGCAAAGGGAACATTAAAAGAGGGCTATATATTTGGCTTCACAGGTCATAAAAGGAACAAAGAAAATGAAATGGGGTTTCTTACTAATAAAAATCTTGCAGGTAACAGAAAAATTTCATTACACAACCTTTATAATGTTTATAACGCTTCCACCTAGCTAAAATCAATGGCTACAACACCACTTGTACTCACTGCACAGCCTCTACAACCTTAGAAACGCTTCCAGAAGGCTGATTATCAAACTAAACAAGAAGTATAAACATCCCATGCAGATGAAGAAATAGAAACTTTTTATGGAGATCTAGAGATCTTGTAAGAGTTTTAGAAGGTCTTTTAAGAGAAGGTCTTTTAGGGGAGAGTCTTTTTGGAGGTCTTTTAGGAGGGGGTCTTTAGGAGGAGGTCTTTAGGAGGAGGTCTTTTTTGAGGAGGTCTTTTAGGAGGTCTTTAGGAGAAGGTCTTTTAAGAGGAGGTTTTTAGGAGAAGGCCTTTTAGGAGGAGGTCTATTAAGAGAAGGTTTTAGGAGGAGGTCTTTTAGGAGGAGGTCTTTAGGAGGGAGGTCTTTTAAGAGGATGTCTTTTAGGAGGAGGTCTTTTTGGAGGAGGTCTTTTAAGAGGATGTCTTTTAGGACGAGGTCTTAAGGAGGAGGTCTTTCAGGAGAAGGTCTTTTAGGAGGAGGTCTTTAGGAGGTCTTTTAGGAGAGCTTCTTTTTGGAGGTGGTCTTTTTGGTGGAGGTTTTTTAGGGGGTCTTTTAGGAGAGCTTCTTTTAGGAGGAGGTCTTTAGGAAGAGGTCTTTTAAGAGAGATCTTTAGGAGGAGGTCTTTTAAGAGGAGGTCTTTTCTCTCTCTCTCTCTCTCTCTCTCTCTCTCTCTCTCTCTCTCTCTCTCTCTCTCTCTCTCTCTCTCTCTGTCAAGCGACATTTTCATCTTAGTCAGTGATACTAGATTAACATGCAAATAAACCAGCTCACTCTTTCTGTAAGAGTTTGTATGATGATGTCTTCACGGTGACAAATTGCTTTTTTTTCTTTCAAATTTTTATAATTTCGTAAATAATTTAAGGGCGATGGTGTTTCGTGCCAGTCACTATCAGTATCAGTTACAGGAGTATTCGTCTGATTATAATGATATGCCAAATGCTTCATATATATGCAAAAAATTCATTAGCATAAGAATTCTTATTTCTTTTGTATCTACTTTCACACCTAAGTTACATAGTTTAACTAGTCTTTTTGTCTACTTTAACATTTGAGTTACCTAGATCAACTAGTCTTTTTATCTACTTTCACATCTAAGTCTCCTACCACAACTAGTCCTTTTATCTTCTTTCACTTCTTAGTCACCTAGCTCAACTAGCCTTTCTATCTACATTTACTTCCAAGTCACCTAGCACAATTAGTCTTTTTATCTACTTTCACATCCAAATCACCTAGCACAACTAGTCATTTTATCTGTTTTCACTTCTAAGTTACCTAGCATAACTAGTCCTTTTATCTTCTTCACTCCTAAGTCACCTAGTACAACTAGTCCTTTTATCTTCTTTCACTTCTTAGTCACCTAGCTCAACTAGTCATTTTTATCTACTTTCACATCTAAGTCACCTAAAACAACTAGTCCTTTATCTACATTCACATCTAAATCACCTAGCATAACTAGCCTTTTCATCTACTTGCACATCTATGTCACCTAGCACAATTAGTCCTTTTATCTGTTTACACATCTAAATCACTAGCACAACTATTTTTTCATCTACTTTTATATCTAAATCACCAAGCACAACCAGTCCTTTTCACTCTGCCACCCAGCCTGGAATACTTTTATACTCTCTATTTTTTCTATATCTTTTATATATGCTTTGCCATAAGAAAAATCCTTAGTGAAAAATTATCTTTTGTTATAACTAGCTTCCATGTACTCTTCCATTTTTCCCAATCCTTTTTCTTCAGTGTACTGTGTTTCTACTTTACTCTTTTTCCTTTCCTATTCTTCTTGTTATTATACACACTGGTATTTCATAATTAAATCAACTAAGGACTGAAGAAACGGATAGGATATTAAAATTATTTTCACAAACTAAGGTTATTTGAATAGATTATTCTCATAAATCTTATATATAAAGAATTTATCCTGATATCTATCTTCTGAAAATCATGGAGATGGATAACATTTACATAATAATTAGAAGATGAACATCTCTTGATATAAAGCTATATGAATATATGCCATATAAGAATGAAAACTGCTGTATTCTCTGCGTTAAAAAAAAGTAAATCCTTAAAATATGAAAAAGAAATATCCTTTGTTCCCTACACCCCTGTTTTAGGACTTTCTATCTCAAAGATGTGAATCCTTGAACAATAGACTTCCAGATCACTTCCTCCTAACTCTGCTGATCCAGTCGGCGGCATCCAAGAAAGTCAGTTGTAATCTCCCGGCTCCTAATAAGAGTCACCGGTTGGAGACCGGAATAAGTAAAACGTCTTCGAGGATTCATCTGAGGAGATTGGGGATTTCAGTTTCAAATTCTGGTAACACCATAATTATTATTATTATTATTATTATTATTATTATTATTATTATTATTATTATTATTATTATTATTACAAGGACGCCATAATCTCAAGAGACCCAACAGGGAAAATAGTCTTGTGAAGAAAGGAAATAAGGAACCAAATATATTATTATTATTATTATTATTATTATTATTATTATTATTATTATTATTATTATTATTATTATCATTATTATTATTAGTAGTAGTAGTAGTAGTAATATTATTTTTATTTTTGTAATTATTTTTATTATCAATATTATAATGATGATGAGGATGATGAATATTATTATTATTATTATTATTATTATTATTATTATTATTATTATTATTATTATTATTATTATTATTATTATTATTATTATTATTATTATTATTTCCTAAGCTACAACCCTACATCTCTCTCTCTCTCTCTCTCTCTCTCTCTCTCTCTCTCTCTCTCTCTCTCTCTCTATATATATATATATATATATATATATATATATATATATATGTATATGCATATCTGTGTATACATATACATATATCTAAATTTATTTGTGTGGACATCTCTATATATGTAATATATGAATATATATATATATATATATATATATATATATATATATATATATATATATATATATATATATATATATATATATATATATATATATATATATATATATATATATACTGTATATATATAAATATTTATACATATATATATATTTATATATATATATATATATATATGTATATATATATATATATATATATATATATATATATATATATATATATATATATATATGTGTGTGTGTGTGTGTGTGTATATGTATATGCAGCTAGATAGATAGAAATTTTATATATAAAATATGAATTATATAGATATATGTATTAATATATATATATATATATATATATATATATATATATATATGTATATATATATATATATATATATATATATATATATATATATATATATATATATATATATATATGTATATATATATATATATATATATATATATATACATATATATATATATATATATATATATATATATATATATATATATATATATATATATATTAATATATATAAAGTAAATAAACAAACATCCCAATGTCAGATGATAATCATAGCGACAGTTTGACGTCATCGAATCTTGTATATAAAATTGTATTTACTTTCATAAGAAGATTCAGGAAGATCGTTAAGGGAAAATTATAAAAGACATGATGTCCATAACCTCGTTATTCTCCATTCGGTCATAAAGTTTCAGTATCTGGAGGTAAATATTTGTATCCCCGTAATTTTTTTTTTGAGATTTTCCTTTGTGATGCTGTTAAGGAAATATTGCTTGTAATAAATGAGCATATTTTTTTATGTGTATTTTTGAAGATTTTGAAAAATGAAGCTCCCAACTTCGGCCATAAGCGGTATTATTAACAGCTTTTACGAGATGAATTTTAAAGAATCGCTATAATCCCAGTTAATTCTCACTAATTGCGTTTTTGATTAAACAAAAGTGTGATTGAACATAAGTTATGAAAAATACGGACATTTGGAATTTTTCTTCGGATAAAGTTTCCAATATTTCAGTAGAGTGAATTTTTAAATGATTAAGTTTTAGCTCAATCATTGGTAAAGCGATGACGATCTCGAAGAAAATGTTACAATCATCTCATGTGTTCTGCTTTGTTACATCATACCAGTTTAGAACCATATAGCTAATGTTCTCAAATCTTGGCCTGTGTCGTAGCTTCTCTTCCAATCATTCGTGTATTATTTTAGCCATTGAGTGAGAGGTCATCTTCCCTCTGGCCCCCTTGTACCACACGGGAGATCGACCACTCCTTATATTTAAAAGAGTCTCGTGAATTGCAGTGGCAAAGGACAGGGCAATGTCGTATTTCCTTTCCTCACTGGGCTGTTTTCCCTGTCGGAGCCCTTAGGCTTATAGTATCTTGCTTTTCCAATTAGGGCTATAGCTTAGCCAATATTAATAATAATAATAATAATAATATATACATAAGATCAGTGCCCAAGCCCACTCTCCACCCAAGCTAGGGCCAAGGAGAGCTAGACAATAGCTGCTAATGACTCAGTAGGTAGACCTATAGGCTCCCCCAAAACCACTATCTATAGTCCATAAGAATGGTGATGTAGCAGACACTATTAAGAACTACAGAGCTTGAGCAGGTCTCGAACTCCCGTCAAACAAATTGTCTATAAAGTAACAACTTTATAATAGCATCATTAATCCTTATAATAGGTCTCCCTTTTCCACGTAATTGTTATGTACATACAGTCATCCTTGCGGACAAACCCTAGACAATACAAATATCTTTTTAATCTATTTATCTGTCATACTTCTTTAATTTTAATTTGGCGTAATGGCCCTTTTATTATTAATTATTATTATTATTATTATTATTATTATTGTTGTTGTTGTTATTATCATTATTATTGTTATTATTATTATCTATATATTAATACTACGGCGTGTGTGTTATTTATTTTGTGTCACGCTTTAAAGAAAACGGAAATAATTTCATGGTATACTCGTGTGTCACGCTTTAAAGAAAACGGAAATAATTTCATGGTATACTCGTGTGTCACGTTTTAAAGAAAACGGAAATAATTTCTATCGGGAAAAATTGTTTATCATATTGCTGAAGCAATACCCCTCCTACTCCTAAGTCTGATGTGTCTGTTGCAATGAAGAATTCCTTACCGAAGTCAGGAAATTTTAAGATAGGAGAACTACACAGTTCATCTTTCAAAGTATTAAACGCCTGTTGATGTTGCTCTGACCATATGAAATCTACGCCCTTCTTCGTAAGATCAGTTAAAGGAGCGGCTATTATTGAATAGTTGCGTATAAAACGCCTGTAATATCCACTACAACCCAGAAATTGCTGTATTCCCTTGACATTAGTAGGTATGGGAAAATTACGTATAGCCGACACCTTATCATGGACTACTTTAAGACCTTGGCTTGACACCATGAAACCCAAATATATTAATTCTGTTTTGAAAAATTCACACTTACTAATCTTTACCCTTAAGTTATGTTGTCTTAATCTCTGTAGTACTAGTTCTAACTTACGTAGATGTTCTTCTAAGGTGTTGGAAAAGATTACAAGATCATCCATATAGGCATGCAATATATCCCCTAACAAGTCTCCAAACACTATGTTAATCATTCTTGTAAAAGTTATAGGAGCACAACGTAAACCAAAAGGCATCCGTAAAAATTCATAATGTCCCCTGGCTGTGCTGAAGGCTGTGTATGGGATACTATCTTCTTCTAATGATATCTGGTGAAAGCCTTTAAGTAAGTCCAAACTGGTAAAATATTTATTCTGACCTAACAAAGACAAAATATCGTCAGTACATGGCACTGGGAATCGATCAGGGATCGTTTCCTCGTTTAGACGACGAAAGTCGACGCAGATACGCCATGTTCTATCTTTTTTCGGTACAACTATTAAAGGAAAATTAAAAGGGCTGTTTGATTTCCTAATGACTCCTTCTTCTAGCATTTTACCTACTTAATCATTTATTTCATTCTGGAATTTCATAGGGAGTCTCTACGAGGGTACATAAATAATTTTCTGCTTGTCCTTTAACCTTATTTGATGCTCGATCACATCTGTTTTTCCTAAGGATCCATCCGTAGCGGAAAAGACATCTTGATATTTAGTTAAAAGTTCAAAAATTTTCTGCTGAATTTCTTTGTCTTGAATGTCCTTACTGATTTTATTTTTAATAGATCGCAAAAGGGATTCATCCGCAACAGATTATTATTATTATTATTATTATTATTATTATTACTATCCAAGCTACAACCCTAGTTGGAAAAGCAAGATGCTATAAGCCCAGGGGCTCCAACAGGGAAAAATAGCCCAGTGAGGAAAGGAAATGAGGAAATAAATACATGAAGAGAACAAATTAACAATAAATCATTCTAAAATAAGAAACAACGTCAAAACAGACATGTCATATAATAAACTATCAACAACATCAAAAACAAATATGTCATAAATAAACAATAAAAAGACTATGTCCGCCTGGTCAACAAAAAAGCATTTGCTCTAACTTTGAACTTTTGAAGTTCTACTGATTCAACCACCCGATTAGGAAGATCATTCCACAACTTGGTCACAGCTGGAATAAAACTTCTAGAGTACTGCGTAGTATTGAGCCTCGTGATGGAGAAGGCCTGGCTATTAGAATTAACTGCCTGCCTAGTATTACGAACAGGATAGAATTGTCCAGGGAGATCTGAATGTAAAGGATGGTCAGAGTTGTGAAAAATCTTATGCAACATGCATAATGAACTAATTGAACGACGGTGCCAGAGACTAATATCTAGATCAGGAATAAGAAATTTAATAGACCGTAAGTTTCTGTCCAACAAATTAAGATGAGAATCAGCAGCTGAACACCAGACAGGAGAACAATACTCAAAACAAGGTAGAATGAAAGAATTGAAACACTTCTTCAGAATAGATTGATCACCGAAAATCTTGAAAGACTTTCTCAATAAGCCTATTTTTTTGTGAAATTGAAGAAGACACAGACCTTATATATTTCTCAAAAGTAAATTTACTGTCGAGAATCACACCTAAAATTTTGAAAGAGTCATACATATTTAAAGAAACATTATCAATACTGAGATCCGGATGTTGAGGAACCACCGTCCTTGACCTACTTACAATCATACTTTGAGTTTTGTTAGGATTCAACTTCATACCCCATAATTTGCACCATGCACTAATTCTAGCTAAATCTCTATTAAGGGATTCACCAACCCTAGTTCTATATTCAGGGGATGGAATTGATGCAAAGAGAGTAGTATCATCTGCATATGCAACAAGCTTGTTTTCTAGGCCAAACCACATGTCATGTGTATATAGTATAAAAAGTAATGGGCCAAGAACACTGCCCTGTGGAACACCGGATATCACATTCCTATAATCACTATGGTGCCCATCAACAACAACTCTTTGAGATCTATTACTTAAAAAATCAATAATAATGCTAAGAAACGACCCACCCACTCCCAACTGTTTCAGTTTGAAAACAAGGGCCTCATGATTAACACGGTCAAAAGCAGCACTAAAATCAAGGCCAATCATACGAACTTCCCGACCACAATCAAGGGATTTCTGTACAGCATTGGAGATTGTAAGAAGGGCATCACATGCTCCAAGGCCTTTACGAAAACCAAATTGCAAACTATGGAGTAGATGATTACCTTCAGCAAACCTATTAAGACGCTTTGCCAGAAGACGTTCAAAAACTTTAGATAATATTGGAGTTATGGAAATAAGGGCGGTAATCAGTGGGACTTGAGCTATCACAAACACATTTACATAGAGGAGTAACATTACCAATTCTCCAACTAGTGCTAAAAGCTCCTCTTCTTGCTAACTTGCGCAAAATAACAGATAACTTTGGAGCTAAGAAATCTGCTGTCTTTATAAAAAACAAAGGAAAAATACCATTTGGGTCTACACCTCCATAAGCATCAAGGTCCATCAACAGAGCTTTAATCTCACGAGATCGAAAAGCTAAACTAGTTAGTTTAGCCTCAGGAAAACAGGAATGAGGAAGTTCAAGTTTTTCATTACTCTGTTTACTGTCAAAAACATCAGCCAAAAGGGTTGCCTTTTCCTTTGGACAGTGAGTGACTGAGCCATCTGGTTTAAGTAAAGGAGGAACTGTTGCATCTACACCAAAGAGTGCAGATTTAAGGGTAGACCACCATTTATGTTTCTGAGTTGTACCAGAAAGTGTTTCTTTTATGGTTAAATTGTACTCCTTTTCAGTTGAGGCATAATCTCTCTGAGCAAAAGCTCGAAGCTGAGTATAGTTGTTCCAGGTCAAATCTGATCTGTTACCCTTCCAAAGTTGATAGGCCTCCTGCTTCTCCAAAAAAGCACGTCTACAATCATCATTGAATCACGGTTTGTCCTTCACTCGGTACCTTAGCACACGAGAAGGGATACGCCTATCAATTATGTTGACTAGATTCTCATTCAAAGGGACAAAAGGATCTACTCTATTATATAATTGTGACCAATTCAAGCACAAATGATCATGTAAAATCCCATTCCAGTCTGCTTGGGATTTCAAATAAATTTTACAAGAATATGATATATCAGGGACAGGCTGCTCAGTCTTCACTAATAATGAAATCAAGGCATGATCAGATGTCCCGACTGGAGAACCAACCTTACCAGTTATAACGCCAGGGGAGTCAGTGTATACGAGGTCCAAGCAGTTACCAGACCTGTGAGTAGCTTCATTTATGATTTGCTCACAGCCTGATTCAGAGGCAAAGTCTAAAGCTCTTAAGCCATGGCGATCGGTAGGAGAGATAGAACTTAACCACTCCCTATGGTGAGCATTAAAATCACCAACAAAGACAAAAGAAGCCTTTCTATCATCTTCTTGTATCTTAGCCATAATGGTAAGAAGACAATCGAAGATAGAATCATCCATGTCTGGATTCCGGTAGATCGAACATAAATAAAAGTTGTTATGCCTGCCACAAACTTTTATTACCTGAATCTCATGACATCCACATTGATAGCAGGACTTATGAGAAGCAGGGTACTCGGTCCTAATATACACCGCCATTCCCCTGGCCCTAGGGATGGCATCACGTTTCAACATTATTGGCTTCTTAAAACCAGTTATAAGGAGCTCAGATGAGTGCCTCATATTAGAAACCAAAGTTTCTGAGCACCAAAGAATATCATACTGTCTGGACGCAACTGTAAGGTCTTGGATATTTGCATGAAGACCACGAATATTGCAATACAGAAGACGACATTGACGAAATCTAGGACGTACTGGTCCCGGATTTCGCTCAATGTCTCCAGACAGCATAAGAATTAATAAAAATAAAAAAGAGACCTCATACTTTAAAACTAGATTAACAAGAATTATAACAAAAACTATACGTACAGAATTATAAACAAAGTGATTGATGATAACCATAGAATATAGTGAAAAGTCGGAAAAACTGGTCAACATGGAGGAGCCGATACACCATGCAAGGCTAAATACCCTCCAGGATAGCCACTTCAACTGAAGGGAGGACAGTAAGGATGGTTTTGAGAAGAAAAAGAATCAGGAAAAGACAACCTCTTGATAAACCACCAGGCATCCATGGCCCTTCTATTAAGCCTGCCCAACACACCATTTCAAAAAAACAAGAGGAAGAAAAAAAAATAAGATAGAATAGTGTGCCTGAGTGTACCCTCAAGCAAGAGAACTCCAACCCAAGACAGTGGAAGACCATGGTACAAAGGCTATGGCACTACCCAAGACTAGAGAACAGTGGTTTAATATTGGAGTGTCCTTCTCCTAGAAGAGCTGCTTACCACAGCTAAAGAGTCTCTTCTACCCTTACCAAGAGGAAACTACACTGAACAAATTGCAGTACAGTAATTAACCCCTTGGGTGAAGAAGTGTTAAGTATCTCATTGTTGTCAGGTGAATGAGGAAAGACGAGAATATGTAAAGAATAGGCCAAACTATTCTGTGTAAGTGTAGGCAAAGAAAAAATAAGCCGTGACCAAAGAGAGGGATCCAATGCATTACTGTCTGGCCAGTCAAAGGATTCAATACCTCTCTAGTGGTAGTATCTCAACGGGCAGCTGGTGCCCTGGCCAACCTACTGATTGAGAGTGATTGATTTCAGCAACGGTAAGAGTACGATGTTTATAAACTTCTACATCCAAGATATGTTGATTTTTGTGAATTACTAAAGTGTTACTTGAATGATTACAGACTTCGATATTACATTGCTGATGTGAGCCTACTGTATAAATAGCTTTTGTGACAGACAATCCGTTAGTTTTCAAAGTATCGGAAAGATTAATTTTTCAGATCCCGGTAGTGTTTTCTTTATTTGCACTATTAAATTCGAAGGTATGTTTGGTTCGATAGATTGCGTGCAAGATGATATTACGGGTGAACGAGAATTCTGCTGGGTCGCGTATATTATTTCTTTATTAGTGAGACAAGTTATTGGTTCTTCAACGTACGTTACGGTTACATTTGTCGTCTCCTTTTTATCCAAAACTGATTTTAAGGTATTAGAAGACTTATAGAATTTCCTTTTGATATACACGCCGTGCTTGGCAGGAGCTAAGATAATGTTTTGATTTCCCATAGATGGGTATCCTATAATTACAGCTGGATACATATTAATGTTTTTTACAACAACAAATGTATAGGCAAACGTGCGATTACCGACTCTGAACTGAATATGAGTTATTCCTATGACGTTTAATTCATTATTTCCTATACCTGAAAGTCTAATTCCTGATTTTTCAATCGGAAAGTTCGAAAACAACAAATGATGTGTCTTCAAATCCATAATATTACGTGGACTACCAGAGTCAAAAAATAACGTAAAGGATTTGTGTTCTAAATTTACAGCATATAAGGTTGGCCGTAACTCATTTTGGCTTATTATTGTATGAATTCGTTGCAAATCTACGGGAGCATGCACTGTTTTACTTAATTCGGCCGTGTGTTTCATAGGAAAATCTATTGTCTCACAATTATCTGATAAAACATTAAATTGATTATTCAATACTATTGATGTTGACATGAATGACCTTGACCCAACATCACTCTCTTCCCCTCTAGAGTTAACTATGTGGTATTTGCTTTGCTCTGCACATTCTGAAAATTAGTCTGACCTTGCGAGGTCTGGTTTGACGGCCCAGGCTCAGCGATATTTGAAGAAGTGTTTGTTTGTTTCGGACTCTGAAAAGTATTGACATTTGGTTGTTTCTTCTTATTGTTAAAATGAGGATTTTTCTTTTTATTTCCATATGGAACTGACTGTGGAATTGACTGTGTATTTCTGGGATATTGTTGTGTCTTACGCGAGTAACATTGACTATAAGAATGCGTTGCAGTGTTGTGAATTGAGCAAAATTTCGTTCTGCAGTCTGCACTTATGTGACCTTGACGTTTGCAGTTATAACACGTCCCTCTCGCTAATGGACTGTTAACTACGTTCACTGTTTGTGGTTTTGTTTCATTCTTTGCAAAAACTTGAGTTAACACGGGATCGAGATCTGGACACTTGGACATGTGTTTCTTTATCTGTTTATAGACATCCAATTCCGTACTTGCAGGCGTTAACTTCTTATCAAAACACCGCACTAAAGCTTCAGGCAACATAAGTGTCATGCAAGTCAAATACATTAATCGTAAAAAATCTTTCACGGAGATGTTATCGTTAGTAACCCAAGTGGAATGACCTAAAATGTCCTGATATTCGTTAAGCCTATCAGCTATGAGAGCTGCTCTCTCGATAACATTAAGCCGATTCATAGTGGCTTGATTAAGTGTATTTCGTAACGTTAATACTACATCCAAGGCTTCCTCACCCCCATAGATCGTGCGTAACCTAACTTTGAAATCATCCCAAGTAACTGCTTCTTGAAATGAAACACCTCTTAAATACGCACTCGCATCCCCCTTAGAAAAATCTATAAAACTTTTAGCTTCTTGTAATTGTACAAAAGGGTCTACGATTTGTTTGGCATTTAAATGGGCATCAACGGATGAAATCCATGACTCCACATTTTGTGGCAAGAACCCGTTGACCCGACCTTGAAAAGGAAGGATTGCTGACCTGGCATTTACAAGCGTCACAATTGGAGGAGGATTAGTCTGGCCTACACCACTAGGTCCAGGGGAAGGGCTGACAGGAGGAGTCATGACTGCTGTATTTTTTTTTTTCTATCACTTTGACCCCTTGCAATTCTATCAAAATATCTATATGAGTACAGACGCCCACTGCATAAACGTATATGTATAATAAAATTCCCCCAACAATGTTACTAATCCCAAAACATTTCCCGAGAATTTCTCAAAGAAAAAGGAATTAGCACAAAGAAAGAAAAATTCTAAATGAGAATTCGGAGTTTCCTTTTAACAAAGTTTAGCAATTCACTCACCCCAGTAATAATCGACTAACAACTCTTGATAACTACACTTCACTGCCCAAACTGGAATGAATTCAAAAAATCTGTACTTAGCTTTTATATGATGTCGACACGTCGTATCTCTCTCTCTCTCTCTCTCTCTCTCTCTTGATGTTTTGTTAGCGATGTCTCGTTCGAGTTTCTTATTGAATGTAGTTCTTCCTGGATATGTTTTGCAATTGTTGAACGCCAGTCCTTGGGTTTCCTAGGATGTTGATTGAAGTTCAGGTTGTATTCTAACATTTGTTGATGTTAGCTGTTTCGTTGGACTATAATACTTAATCAAAATTGTAGATTCATGTAGATAATGTTGAGTTCTTGAAGATCTTTCTTTGGTTTTACAGCTTTTATTTTGAAGTCTTGAAGATATTTTTCTGGTTTTACAGCTATTATTTTGAAGTCTTGAAGATTTTTCTCTAATTCTTAGAGTTTAGCCGCTGTCTTAGAGTTTAACCGCTGTCTTAGAGTTTAATCGCTGTCTTAGAGTTTAATCGCTGCCACCATTTATTGGCGTGCTACTGTTATAAGCACACATTGAGTATGTGTTGTTTCAGATGTATGTAAA
>NC_090753.1:55303148-55304151 GCF_036898095.1 Palaemon carinicauda
TATGTAAAGCTATCCATTAGAAATGGAACTTATATATAACTTATTGTTTTAATATATGGTTTTTTGTTTTAACAAAAGAATAACCATTGTAATAATGGAAATAAAGATTTTGACTTTGACTCTCTCTCTCTCTCTCTCTCTCTCTCTCTCTCTCTCTCTCCTCTCTCTCTCTCTCTCTGTTTTAGTCAAAAAGAAAATAAAGAGACTCAGTAAGTCTTAGGCACCAGGTCCAGATGATATTCATCCAAGAGATTATAGAACTAGAAAAAGAGCTAACCCCACAATTTAACAAAATGTTCCGAAAGACAGCCAACGAAAGAAAGACACCACAATGATGGAAACTAGGTAATGTTTCTCCAATCTACAAGAAGGGGACCTAAAGAAGAACCTGGTAATTACAAGCCTGTGTGTCTAACTTCAGCGTCTTACAACATTTTTGAATCAATTATAGCAGATTCAATAGTTAGAACAATCTTCTGATAGACGGCTAAACATGGTTTTAAACAAAGAGATTATGTGTGACAAATTTATTGGAATCTTTCCGCAACATTTTTAGCAGTCATGACAAAAGCAGGACAATAGACATCATATAACCTGACTTTCAAAAGGCTTTTGACAAAGTTCCTCATAAAAATTAATGACCAATATTAGAAAACTAGGCATCATTGACGAGCTATCTGAATGATCAAAGATTTGCTAACAAACAGAAAACAGAGAGTTGTAATCAATGGAGAAGCTTTAGGTTTAACTAGTAGAATATCCAAATTGGCCGACAATACTAAATAAGGAATAAATACTGCGAACTCAGAAGACGTAGAAAGCCTTAAGAGAGGAATTAATTAAGTTAGGTGAATGATTCGGAAAAAATTGTATATGCCTTTAAACTCTGGGAAATGCAAAGTTATGCACAAAGTTTATAGTAACCCACTAACAGATTATTCACTACTGGGTAATAAAATAGAAAGAGTGGACCAGGAGGAAGATCTCGGTATTATTATTAGCA
>NC_090753.1:55304651-55309651 GCF_036898095.1 Palaemon carinicauda
TCTGAAGTGGTAGTAGCAAAACTGCGGCGGATGGGAGGTAGTAAGTGGCTGTAGAAGTCGTTTGTTGGGGCGTGAGCGATTGGTGGGTGGTGGGCGGCTTTGTCGCCGCTTCGGCACGTCACGGGGTAGGCGTGTATGTCCCACGGCATTCATGTCAGCTTCGGTTGACGTTGAATAGGCATCCTCGTCGTCAGGGGTGGAGGCGTTGATGGAGGTCTTTAAGTTGCTGTCCATAAGGGCGTCGGCTTTGGTCATCAAGTCCTTTATGGGTAAACTATCGACATCGGGTATGGCAGCGCGCACAGGTTCAGGTAAACGGCGTATCCAAAGGGCACGGAGTAGGTTCACCTCACGAGGAGAGCCGTCCGGGCAGGTTGAAGGCGAGCAATACTGGTCATTTCCCTGAGGGCAAGCGAAGCCCTTTGGTCCCCCAACGGTTGTTGCGAGAGCTGAAAAAGCTTTGCTACACGGGCGGCTGGCGACGGCGAGTACTGCTGCAGAAGGTATGATTTGAGGTCGTCATATGCTATTGGGGTGTCTCCTTGTTCACAAAGCCAGTCGGATATTTCTGGGAAGGTGTCCTCGGGTATCGCCGCGAGAACATAATCCGCTTTGGTGGTTGAGCGAGTCACGCCCCTGATACGAAACTGGACTTCTGCGCGCTGAAACCAAGCAAACGCCTCTCCGCTGGCAAACGATGAAAGTTTGAATGGCGCGGCCGCAGCATCAACTGTTGTAGAGTCCGCCATAGTACCAACGATGAAGGGGCGAGGGGGTGGGGGTGGAAGGCGGTGGGAGCGAGTCGACTTCCGGGTTACCAATGTGACGAGCCGAGAGAGGATGTGAACTCAAAGGAAGATTGGAAACGACTGAGTTATATTATTATAGAACACTCTCCTTTATATACAAAACGGCAAGGCAACAGGACATGGCATGTTCGAGAGACAGACAAAGTTCAGAGGAAATCCGGAGACATGATCATTCAGGTTCTTTTTAGTGCGAGGGAAGAGCGCAGATACAAGCATAATATATACAATAGGAATTATGTACAATTGTGTGACACACGGTTGGTACAGGAGAAATAGAAAGAGAGATAAAAGGTGGCGAAATGGTAAGACAGATTGAAGGAGAGAGAGAGAGAGAGAGAGAGAGAGAGAGATTTCGTGATGCATTATCAGAATTAGTTTGCCAAGAATTATCGTACTTCTCTATTGAGAGAGAGAGAGAGAGAGAGAGAGAGAGAGAGAGAGAGAGAGGAGAGAGAGAGAGAGAGAGAGAGAGAGAGCTGTACCAACCGTGTGTCTCACGATCGTACATAAATTATTTTGTATATATTATGCTTGTATCTGCGCTCTTCCCTCGCACTAAAAAGAACCTGAATAATCATGTCTCCGGTTTTCCTCTGTAACATTGCCTGTCTTGTGAACATGAAAATGCCTGTTGCCTTGAGGTTTTGTATATAAAGGAGAGTGTTCTATAATAAAGTTACTCAGTTGATTGCATCATGCCTTGGAGTCATAACCTCTCTCTCGGCTCGTCACATTGGTGACCCCGGAAGTCGACTCGCTCCCACTGCCTTCCACCCCCACCCCCTCGCCCCTCCATCGTTGGTACTATGGCGGACCCTACGGTAGTTGGCGCTGCGGCAGCCCCATTCAAACTTTCATCCTTTGCCAGTGGAAAGGCGTTTGCTTGGTTTCAGCGCGCAGAAGTCCAGTTTCGCATCAGGTGCGTGACTCACTCAACCACCAAAGCAGATTATGTTCTCGAGGCGATACCCGAGGACACCTTCCCAGAAATATCCGACTGGCTTTGTGAACAAGGAGACACCCCAATAGCGTATGACGCCCTCAAAACATGCCTTCTGCAGCAGTACTGGCCGTCGCCAGCCGCCCGTATAGCAAAGCTTTTTCAGCTCTCTCAACAACCGTTGGGGGACCAAAGGGCTTCGCTTGCCCTCAGGGAAATGACCAGTATCGCTCACCTTCAACCTGCCGCAGACGGCTCTCCTCGTGAGGTGAACCTACTTCGTGCCCTTTGAATACGCCATTTACCCGGACCTATACGCGCTGCCATACCTGATGTCGATAGTTTACCCATAAAGGACTTGATGACCAAATCTGACGCCCTTATGGAAAGCCACTTCAAGACCTCCATCAACGCCTCCACCTCTGACGAAGAGGATGCCTATTCAACGTCAACCGAAGCTGACGTGAATGCCGTAGGACATACTGTACACGCCTACCCCGTGACGTGCAGAAGTAGCGACAAAGCTGCCCACCATCCACCAATCACTTGCGCCCCAACAAACGACTTTTACAGCCACTTACTACCTCCCATCCGCTGCAGTTTTGCTATTACCACTTCAGATTCGGGGCAACCGCGAAGAAATGTGTCAAGGATTGTCAGTGACCAAAAAACGTGTAAGTAGGCCATCGCTCGTGGGGGTGGCCTCCCGTGTTTCTAATCTTTTCTTTTTACAGGATGCGGGAACAGGCGTGCGAGTTTTGGTAGACACAGGTGCTTGTCATTCTCTTTTGCCAAGGAAACTCTTCAAGGCACGACGTAGTCTGTCTACATCTGCCGACATCCGCTTGGTAGCTGCCAACAGATCTGCGATACCCACCTACGATTACGAGAACCTCACATTATCGTTCGGAAACGGTAAATTCAATTGGAAGTTTCTCGTTGCTGACGTCACATTGCCAATCCTCGGTGCGGATTTCCTCTCTCATTTCCACCTTCTGGTCGATGTCGCCCACCGACGATTGGTCAACGCAGACTCGTACTTGTCGACACCTCTTCAACCCGCCCCCTCTAACCTTGCTCTCCACATCAGCACACCCACGGATGCCTACGCCCACCTCCTCATGTCGTACCTGGAAGTTTTCCGTCAAGAACTTCGCCAAACGCCCACGGTTCCTGCCAAGTACTGTGTTTATCACCATATAAACACGACGGGACCCCCAGTCTTCGCAAAATTCAGACGTCTGGCACTGGAACGATTGGCAGCCGCCAAACAGACGTTCGCCTAAAGGGAGGAAATGGGCCTTTTGCCAAAAGGCCTCCAGCCCATGGTCGTCACCCTTACACATCGTTCTGAAGAAAGATGGCTCCCTCCGTCCGTGCAGGGATTACAGGCACCTGAACATGCAAACAGAACCAGATCACTACCCCTTCTCAAACATTGCTGACGTGACCTCCTACCTGCACTAAGCGAAGGTTTTCTCTACGCTCGACCTCCTGAAGCGGTATTATCAAGTGCCTATGAACCCAGAAGACATCCCCAAGACCGCCATCACCACTCCGTTTGGTACATACACCTTCAATTACTCCTATTTTGGCCTTCGTGATGCTGGGGCCACGTTTCAACGTCTCATGGATCGCATCTTAGGGGACCTCCCTTTCTGTGTATGTTATGTGGACGACATACTTGTGTTCTCCTCCTCTAAAGAGGAACACCTCTGTCACCTGCGCATCGTGCTCGACCACCTGCAACAGAACGGCTTTGTAGTCCGGTACGACAAGTGTACCTTTGGCGCCAACGAAGTGTCGTTCTTAGGGCACCGCATCACTCCTGAAGGAGTCCATCCCCTCCCTGAGAAGGTAGCAGCCGTTCAGAACTTCCCCGCGCCCTCGACCGTCAAAGCTCTGCAGGAATTCTTGGGCATGCTCAACTATTATCAGCATTTTCTGCCAGCCATTGCCGCCACTCTAGCTCCCCTCTACGCCTCCCTCAAGGGCAAGCCAAAGGACCTGAAGTGGGGTCCCCTTCAAGAAGCAGCCTTCTGCAATGCAAAGAAGGCCCTATCAACTGCTGCGGCTCTCACTTTTCCTATCCCACATGCCGCTCTCCTTCTCTCCACTGATGCCAGCGACGTTGCTATTGGTGCAGTACTCAAGCAGGTGGTCAACGGCTCGCCCCGCCCATTGGCCTTCTTCAGCAGAAAACTGTCCAAGGCAGAATCGGGTTATTCTACCTTCGACCGAGAATTGCTGGCGGTACACTTGGCTGTCCGTCACTTTCGTCATTTCTTAGAAGGTACGCCCTTCGTCATTCGCACAGAGCACATGCCTCTGGTGCATGCCTTCACTCGACAGTCTGACACCTGGTCCACCCGTCAATGCCGACATCTCTCTGCCTTGGCTAAACACAATTTCACCCTTCGATACTTCCCTGGGAAAATGAATCCCGTTGCCGATGCCCTGTCAAGAAACACGGCTGCTGTTGATCCAGAGTATCAAGCATGTAGAACATCCTGCACGTCCCTCCGTTGGGAAGACTTTTCCCTCGAAGACTCCAACACCACCCTCCTTTGTGACGTCAGTACTGGTAGACAGCGACCTTGGATTCCTGTTCCCATGTGACGGCAGGTGTTTGATTTCATTCACGGCCTTTCACATCCTTCGTGCCGTTCTACTGCACAGCTGCTGAAGGCAAAGTTCATTTGGCACAGCATTTCTAAGGATGCTAAGGAATGGGTCCGCGCCTGTACTTCTTGCCAAACTTCCAAAGTACTTCGACACACGGATTCAGGAGTGGGCACCTCTCCTCAGCCTGAGCGTCGTTTCGCATACATTCACGTCATCGTTGTAGGCCCCCTACCCACATCACAAGGACATCGTTACCTGTTTACCGTCATCGACCGCTCCACTTGTTGGCCTGAAGCCATTCCCTTGTAAACTGCAACGTCCACCTCATGTACATCTGGATGGATTTCAAGATTTGGTATCCCTGAGCGTATTACTTCTGACAGGGGATCCACTTTCACCTCCCAATTGTGAACATCATTAGCGAATCTCCTGGGCATCACCCTACATCAGACAACGGCCTACAACCCCGCTGCCAATGCAATGGTTGAACGTTTTCATCGCACCCTCAAAGCAGCTTTGATGTCCCGTTGCAAGGATTGAACTGGTTTACTCAGCTTCCCTGGGTCCTCCTGGGACTAAGGACCACTCCTAAAGACACCCTCGACGTCTCGGCAACCAAAACGGTG
>NC_090753.1:55314651-55336290 GCF_036898095.1 Palaemon carinicauda
CCACTGAGGATATCAAGAGGGAAGCAAACAGCATTATACAAACCATTAATGCTGCCACCAACGCCGTCCATTTGCCACCTATTTCAGGTGATTTTGGGCTCGGCTACTTATACGGAAATGTAAAAACGCACAAGCAAGGGAACCCCCTCAGGCCTATTATCAGCCAGTGCCCTGCCCCTACATACCAGCTTGCTAAGAGACTGAACACCTTACTCACACCCTATATCCCCAATAAATATTGTGTGACATCATCAGCAGAATTCCTAGAAAATCTGAGAAATTCCACAAGTGACGGAGTTATTGCCTCCATGGATGTCGAGTCCCTATTTACTAACGTTCCCGTGTATGAAACAATAAAATTCATAATGGACAGAGTTTATAGGGATACAACGACACCCACCCTCAACATCCCCGAGGCTTCTCTCCGTGCACTATTAGAAATATGCACCAAGAAAGCCCCTTTCACTACCCATAAGGGCCATATATTTATTCAGAAAGATGGAGTCGCTATGGGGTCCCCTTTAGGCGTCCTCTTTGCTAATTTCTATATGGGAGTAGTCGAGGAGAGAGTTTTTCGAAAAATCAGTAAACCAGACCTCTATGTACGCTACATTGACGATACTTTCATAAAAACGGCCAATCAGGAGAGCATAGAAGAACTTCGCCGAATTTTCGAGGAATGCAGCTCGCTCAGGTTCACCCTAGAGCACAGCCTCCAAGGACGTCTCCCCTTCCTTGATGTCCTTGTAGAAACAAGCAATGATAGTTTTAGTACCTCGGTGTACGTAAAACCAACGAATCTCGGCCTATGTCTGAATGGTGACAGCGAGTGCCCTAGTCGGTATAAAACTGCCACCATTAAGGCTTTTATTCGGAGAGCCATTTCTCACTGTTCTTCGTGGAGAGGCACCCACGAGGAACTTGACAGAGTTACTAAAATTCTGGTGAATTATGGCTTCACGAATAAGGACATTAATCGGCAAATTAAAAAAGAAATCGAGAAATGGTACCAGAATGAAGGCCCTAATGATACCAACACGCCAGCAAAAATAAATCTTTACTATAAAGGCATTATGAGCGTAAACTACAACGAAGAAGAAAAGATTATGAAAAATATAATAAAAAACAACGTTTTTGCCACGGCAGAGGATACTGAAATCAACCTCATAATTTATTACCAATCAGCAAAAACACGAGACTTGATAATGAAAAACAACCCTGCCCCCGCCATGCAAGATGACTTGAAAAAGACGAACGTAGTGTACCGATATAAATGCCCCGTCCAGGAATGTCCTGGCACCTACATCGGGATGACGACGATGCGTCTTTCTAAGAGATTATCTTGCCACGTGCAACAGGGTGCAATAAAAATGCATTGCCTCCAAAAACATAATTTCAAGACAACAAGGGAGCATATAGTGAAAAATGTAACAATCATCGGCCATGCCCCTGACAGTAGACGTCTCCGGATAATGGAAGCTCTTTTTATTCAACAACAAAGACCTAACCTCAACACCACGCAAGAAGGGACCTTATTGCCAACATGTATAAGGTCCACTATCAACAATAGTCCAGGCAATAACAACTATGACAGGACTGATATAGCTGAAGGTCAAAACAGGGATTATCTCCTGACCGAACCAGAGCCAGTAATCCCACCAAACATCCCGGCGAGGCAGAGGCCACCACCCAATAGGATTAACAGTCTCCGCCCTAGGGCGGTTCTTAACCAGTGAAGATGGAATCTCGTAGCAGGACTCCGTATATAAGCCATCAAAACAACACCTGCATTTCAGTTCACTCTTGATAATGAGCAGAAAACCTTCTCACTGCTCGAAACCGGTTGAGTCGAAGGATGTGTTAAACTTAACACCACGTAATTTATAAATTTTGTATAAAAGTGACAATTACTTTGTGTGCACTAACATTGTGATAGTGTTTTATACTTTGTACATATTATCTGTACTTTTACAATGTGTTGTGATATATTAAAGACAAATTGTGAATGATATGGTCTTCATCACCTTCCTATTGATATGTCCCTTTCCCAGTTACTGACGGATTGTTCAAATGAAGAGAAGAAGATAATAAGAACAATAGAAAAAGTTAATTACAAGATTAACGCCACTGAGGCAGCAATCACTTTTAATAAAACCTGCTTAAAAGAGGGTCTACTCCCAAAAAATAATAATAATAATAATAATAATAATAATAATAATAATAATAATATATACATAAGATCAGTGCCCAACCCCACTCTCCACCCAAGCTAGGGCCAAGGAGGGCTAGACAATAGCTGCTAATGACTCAGTAGGTAGACCTATAGGCTCCCCCAAAACAACTATCCATAGCCCATAAGGATGGTGATGTAGCTGACACTATTAAAAACTACAGAGCTTGAGCGGGTCTCGAGCTTCCGTCAAACAAATTGCTAGACAAGAACGTTTACACGGTGGAAATACACCAAATTTTTCTCTGTAACGTATAAACCCTATAATAGCATCATTAATCCTTATAAAGGGTCTCCCTTTTCCACGTAATTGTGATGTACATACAGTTTTCCTTGCGGACAAACCGTAAAATATACAAATATCCTTTTAATCTATTTATCTGACATACTTCTTTAACTTTTCTTTGGCGTAATGGCCCTTTTATTATTATTATTATTATTATTATTATTATTATTATTATTATTATTATTATTATTATTATTATTACTGGCTAGGCTACAACCCTAGTTGGAAAAGCAGGATGCAATAAGCCCAGGGAATCCAACAGGGAAAAATAAGCCAGTGGGGAAAGGAAACAAGTAAAAATAACAGATTTCAAAAACAGTAACAACATTAAAATAGATATTTCCTTTATAAACTATAAAAACTATAATAAAACAATAGGAAGAGAAATAAGATAGATGTCCCTCATCTCTAACTTCACCTACCTCAAATGATCCTGAGGAAATATCCAGCATCGATAACCAGTGATATTGCGACGCCAATTCATCTAAAATCAATCAATCAATCATCAGGAAAGTCGAGTAAATGGTTGAGTGATTGATGTTTGTATTTCTTCTAAATCCACTTTCAATTTCTTGTGATGAATTCCGTATTGAAAACTTTCCTGCCTCGCGATCTGCTGGTCTGGTTTAAAGGTCTTTCATGAACGGCAGAAGCAAGGGGCAGTGACAATGCCCTAGAGACTGACCATATATACATGTGATCAACGAACAAGCCCTATCTCCGCCCAAGCTAGGATCAGGGAGAGCCAGGCAAAGGCTGGGGATGACTCAACAAGTAAACCTATAGGCTTTCCCAAGACCCCCTCCTTAGCTCACATGGATGGTGAGGTTGCAGACATTACAAAAACTATTGAGTTTGAGCAGGACTAGATCTCCCGTCTAGCAGAACGCCGGACAGGGTCGTTTCATGTAGTTTCTTGTAGTATCTGCAACTTCACCATCCTACGAGCTAAGCATGGGGTATTTGGGGGAGCCAACAGGTCTACCTGATGAGTCATCAGCAGCCATTGTCTGGTCCTCCCTGGTCCTAGCTTAGGTGGAAATAGGGCTTGTGCGCTGATCCTATGTATATATGATCAGCTTGTAGCTCAATGTCCTTCCAGGGCAATGTCACTGTACCTTGCCATCGCCATTTATGAGCAACTTTTAAATCATCCACATCGGCGTCAATGACCTTAGATGTCAGGATGCCAGAAAACCTCTAATCAATCAAATTGAACCATCCATTTATTTTCCTAAGTCTTTATTGGATTTGATGTAAAAAGACAGTATATAGTACGTGTGCTATTTTCATAAAACCATATATATATATATATATATATATATATATATATATATATATATATATATATATATATATATATATATATATATATATATATATATATTCATATGTATATATATATATATATATATATATATATATATATATATATATGCGTATATATATATATATATATATATATATATATATATATATATATATATATATATATATATATATATATATATATATCGTATATACATATATATATATATATATATATATATATATATATATATATATATATATATATTCGTATATACATATATATATATATATATATATATATATATATATATCTGAATATGATATATATATATATATATATATATATATATATATATATATATATATATATCTGAATATGATATATATATATATATATGTGTGTGTATGTGTATGTATGTATATATAACTGAATATGATATATATGTATATATAAATATATATATATATATATATATATATATATATATATATATATATATATATATATATATATATATATATATATATATATATATATATATATATATATATATATAACGGATTTGGAGCAAAGCGAAAGATCTATTTTTGGGTGAGGTAGCCATGTCGTCCTGATGGAAGTTCCCATTAGGTAGCTTTCAAGGGTATATTTGACTACAGTGATATTCCCAGAAAATTTTACCTTAAGGTATCCAGTATTCTAACTCCTGGAGCGAATATCCCTAAATAATCTCACAGGGATATCGCATAATATCAGAGGACGTATTCTTGACACGTCACATAGCTATCTTCACCCCGAACAGTATTAACGCCTCCAGGGGGTATAGTGACAAGAATCTGAGACGAGAATGAAAAGAGAGCCACTAATAAGGCATCTCTCGTATTCCGTTTCCAGTGTGTATCTGATGAAGGCAGTAGCGCCCTCTTTATTCCTTGTAGCGATATACGAGGCGTTGCAGATACTGCACTATAGGGAGGGGTCAACAGGCCCTTTTACAATAAAAGGAAGGGCGGGTCCATCAGGACGACATGGCTACCTCACCCAAAAATAGATCTTTCGCTTCGCTGAAAATCCGTTTTTTGGGCTCAGGCCATGTCGTCCTGATGGAAGTTTACCAGAGCATTACTGTATCTATGGATTCTCAATCAGTCCCGTACTCTCAAGAAAGTATTTTTCTGGTCCGTCTAGACCTAGAGACCTATGATGTTACCGTCATACATCATTTCATCTAAGCATGAACTATGTTAGTGCTTCCTGCCCCCTACAGGGAAGAGTCGTACTAGACTCTGGAAAAAGTCTCGAGGAGTACATAAAAATTTATGGATGACAAAATGACAAGCTTGTATAGTGGTCTCGCCCTATACAATATAAAGCAAAGTTTGTATAAGAGTCACCAATGTGAGTATGAATTTGTGACACCTTCCCCAATGTGACTACTCTTATAAACTATTGGATAATGGTTGTATCCGCATATGAACAAATTTTGCCTCTTTCCCACCAACCCGTTAGGGTACCACGTCAACCCTTCCGAGGAAGGGTTAGAGTGAGTGGACTTTTGCTTGAATAAGGGAACAGTCTTGAAAGACATACCATGATAAAAATATCCATATTTCAATCTTGATGCTCAGTACATTTCTAATAAAATGAGTGTGGGCGAATAAGACGTAGGGTTCACTATGAACTAGTTTATTAAAATTGAATAAACATACATATCAGATCAACATTTATGAAATTTATAAAATGTGAATGATATGCGTTAAAGCATAAAGAAAAACAGTCAACAGAAAATATTGTTTCATCTACTAGGAAACAGATTTGCCACTTCAATTGAATTATTAATAATAATGATATAGTCTGTATACTGTTTATATACACTAGCGTAAAAAACGCTTGGCACAAGTGTCCGTATTATGCTATAGTTTACCGACGTCAATGGAACAGTTCGTAAGGACACTTTCGTGGCCTATCGCACAGCGTGTAATAAGAGACTGACTACACGCGCACCCTCTTAATTAATCGTCCCAAATTAATTACACTGTTCCTCGCAGACTAAAAACAGAAGGTTAAAGAATTCTACCTGTTGCTACAACAGATCTCATAAGTTGCTCCACTTGCTTCGCATAGTGCATAAAGAACGCCTTGGATGACTACCAGCCGGTGTGCAAACAAGTATGTTCAAAGACCATGTAATCAAAGAAATTTTATGGAAGAGGCAACTTTCCTCGGATTATGACTAACGGCTGTACTGTCTGGATCCGTTCTGCGAATAACACGGATGAATTTCGCCCTTAGTTATAGATAACATTGAACCCAGGGTTTTTCTTCTGAACAGCCGTCCTCCCATAAAGTCTGAAGTTCTATGAAGATAGACCTTTAGGCACTCCACTGGACATAGAGATGCATCTTCCTTCAGAGGGCAGATTCTCTAGGGACACCCACCTGTTGGTGGGTAGCTTGTTCCTGGTAAGGAACGTTGAGTCTGGAAATAGATTCAGTTCTCCCTCCAAGAACTGGATGCGGCCTTCCTCTCTAGAGAGAGCCACTATTTCACTAACTCTGGCCCCCAAAGCGAGTACAAACAGAAAAATTACTTAAATTCAAAACCTTCTAAGCACATTCCTCATTGTTCATTACTTATACACAATGAGGAATCATATCTAATGATCAAGCAAAGGGTCTTTGGAAACGCTGAAGGGCTAGTTCATTAAGAACGTCGTTAGAAAGGTCGACCTGTAAGGCATATGGTATCTGACTTGTCAAGGCAGGCTTGAACAATAGAATTGTGTTGGCTGCTAAACCTTGCTGATGAAGGTGAATGAAGAATGATAAATAGGAATCTGTCGGGATTTCTTTCGGTTTCTTCGCCTTGACAAAGGATAGCTTTTTCATCCCTGAAGCCTCATAATGTCTTCTGGTTTCCTCCATAAGTCTAAACCGACTTTTAAACACCGAATCTTTTTCTCATCGTTAAGGAGAGAAAATCATGAGATGTAGGTTCTCAGGATACAAAATATACCCAACGTGTCAATCACCAACGACAAGAGGGCTGACCACCCTTATCAAAAGCAGCATCCACTCCAAACTACTACCAAGCATAGACTGTGGGACAGAGGCAGAGACTCTCAGTGTCCAGATATCCCTCCTAGCCATGACGCTAACAGTCCACAACATATACAAGTCCCCAGCAAAAAAAAAAAAAACGATGCCGAGGCACTCTTTGCAGCAGCCTCCAACAATGACTCAATTATTGCAGGCGACTTCAACGCTCATCATCAGTTCCTGAACTCAATATCAGAAACAAATCAATCTGGCAGACACTTGCATGCCCTACTGCAAGAATATCCTGATGTAGCACTGCTCAACAACGTCACATAAGCCACCCATCTAAAAGGAGGTCGCCTAGATCTCACCTTCTTATCCAGTGCCATACAAAGAGGAGCCAAATGGCAACCACATCTGTACTGATCAGTGATCACTTTGCCATTGAAGTGACACTCGAATTGCAGAAATACCCTCCTCCTCCTCCACCCCCAAAAAGGTGGAACCCAGAGTTTGCTAACTGGGAAAAATTCGAAACAGCTATGACAGAGTGGGCTCTGGAATATATCAAACACCCGCACAATGATATCTCCACCATATCAACCGACTTCAGCAAACAACCAGAGGTAGAAGCCAGTGTATCCATGCCACAGAAAAAAGAACTCCGAGAATAAACATGCTGATGCCTGGTACTATAACAGTCGCATCAAAGAAATGAATCCCAGAATAAACAGGACCAGGAAACTCCTCAGAAGACACAGAACTGATGAGCTACATAATCTAATTGTAGAGATCATCAAACATTCTGTGCAAGTATCACTGGAAGTTAAACTAGACAAATGGTATTCATGGTGCAACGAGGTCAACTTCAGCACATCCCTAGCAAAAATATGGGGCTGGTTTAACAAAGTCTCTGGGAAGTACAATACACCCAGAGTCACACACCCAGACTCATTAGCTGAAGCCAAGAGGATTGCTAATAACTTTGCAGACAGAGCAAAAAGCACAAATCTACCTCTGCAAACTATCAACAGGCAGAGAACAATGCTCCCAATTAGAAACAACATCATAGAAGCCGCCTGCAACATGGTAGATGACACTGATCACCCCTACACCATGGAGGAACTAAATACGGCCCTATCAAAAGGCAGAAAGGACACTGCCCCTGGAGCCGACCTCATCACATACAGCATGCTGGGGAACATGGGAAATCATGCCAAAATGGTCTACTTGCATTTGATAAACAGGACACACACGGAGAGACTACGTCCAACCACATGGAACCAGCAAGACACCAAACCTATTCCAAAACCCAAGGAGCCAAATACCTACCGACCTATAGCTTTGATAAGCTGCATAGAGAAAGTAGCTGAGAGAATGGTACTCAACAGACTGCAGTGGAAAATAGGCCAACCACATCATCGCCTATATGCCTACAGAAATGGCATAGGCACCCGAGAATGCATTACAGATGTCCTCTCAACAATTAATGACAAAAAAGCCCTTGTTATATTCCTTGATCTCGAGAAAGCCTTTGAGCTAGCCAGCTCATCTGCTATACTCTTCACACTTGTTGAAAAGAAAGTGAAAGGACACTTACTGGCCTGGACTCGAAACTACACACAGAACCGAGAAGCCAGAGTCACTTTCCAAGGAAAAACCACTGAGTTCATCCCCTTAGAAAACGGTACACCACAAGGAGGCATACTCAGCCCCTACCTTTTCAATCTACTAATGGAGAACTTAGCCACTTTAAAACTCCCAAATTGAGTGTAAATTTTCATATATGCCGATGATATATGCATAGTATACCCAAATAAAGCTCATGCTAGAAATATCACTCAAAAAGCACTTGACATGATCCAGGCCAAATGCAATGATCTTGGCCTAAAGATCAACACCAACAAAACAAAAGCAATGGCTATAAAACATTCGCAAAACCCTCAGAACTTCACACTGAGGGGCGAGGACATCGAATGGGTGAGTCAATTCATGTACCTTGGGGTAATCATTAGCAGAACCCTATCACCAGCCAATGAAGTAACCTACCTCAGAGAGAAGACAAAAATTCGTCTATCAGCCATAAAACGCATGACCTCCCTTAAACAAGGAGTATCAAACAATCTCCTAAGACTGTTTTACCTACAATCAATTCGATCCCACATTGATTATGCAGCACCCACACTCACTGCATTGGCCGACAATCAAAAAGCATCATTAGAAGTATTCCAAAACAATGCCATAAGACTCATTAGTGGCTCTCCAATGTGGACAAGACTCTGCTTACTTAGAGCAGAAACCAACCAAATTCCCCTGTCAGCCAGGATTGACACCAGGAATAGCAGTATTATATTCAATTCAATCATCGCAGACAGAAAAAGCCCACTCAACGATAAAATAAAAAGGCTTCTACCTCTTCCTGAAGAACTGGATCCGCCAAATTCCCATGCAAAGAAACTACTGGATACACTCAGAAGAATGCAGTTGCACAATGAGGCTCACAAAATCAAGGGACAACAAAAGCATGAAGGCTACATCCCTCCTGCTCCTTGGGCTTGTGACCCTATCAAATACAACTTCACTATCCTACCAGCAGCAAGCAAGGCTCTCTGCACGCCAGAGCAACTTACTGCAGCTGCAAAAAATGCAATCAGGAACACACCTGCGCCTCAGACCTATTACACAGATGAATCAGTTGACCGTGCAATCCCTGCAGCTGCTGCTGCAGTTATCTCTATATCAGGATATAAAGCAAACTGGAGACTCTCCAACCATGCCTCCAGACTGCAAACTGAACTAATGGCCATTTCAAACGCTCTAGAACACTCTGCCAACCAACAAAACGGGAACACAACGATCCATACAGATTTCCAGAGTAGCCATTCTGGCCCTCAGCAACAAGGAACCTACAGAGAATGTGTACCTCATCACTGCAATTAAATTATTAGCCCTGCTCCACCAAAGAAACAACAGGCAAGTCACCTTGAATTGGATTCCAAGTCATACAGGAATCTCTGGCAACGACGAGGCCGACCACCTAACTAAATCGGCCTTAATGTGCCAAACCATTAGCATTATTCTGCAACAGTCATTAAAAACCATTAAAAATAAAATGGCTACCTACTGCAACATCCAAAAGACTAGTGAAGTAAAGGGAGCCTTCCTAGATGGATCAAGACTTGCAAAGTGGTATATTGAATCTTCAAACATACTACCACACCCAATTGCAAGACAAACACCTCGCCAGGACGCAGTAATCATCTGCAGACTGCGACTGGGATATCTATGCAACTGACAAATCATCTTAGATAATGGCCAAGACCCTGCAGCACAGCATAGACCAATTAGACCATGCAAGCACTGTAATCAAGACACAGAAGAGCCTTTACAGCACTATCTACAGCAATGTCAGGAAACAAGCCTGCTTCGGCAGGATCTCAATCCCAACACTCCTGCAACTGCAACAGCAATTGTTAAGCATATTATTGACAATCATAACACCCTCTCAGCCTTTCTCCGCAGTTACCCTCCACCGAGATAACGTTGCAACAAAGCCGAGAAAACTAAGCGGCAATTAAAGAGAAACCTTATCCCCCCTGCAATTTCTATGCTGGGAGCAGAACGATTGCTGGCGGCTGAGGACAACAACTCGCGCTCCTTATAAGGAGGCAGTTTTGTCTTCCCGTCATGTATCCAGTCTGGAAGTAGGGTCGGAGTCGTCGGCGGTCTTTTTGACTTCCAACATATCTTTCTCTCCTCTCAGCTATCACCATTGCTGGATTCAGAACGGGTGCTGGCTGCTGAGGGGAACAACTCCCACTCCTTATAAGGAGGCAGTTTTGCCTTCCCGTCCCGTTTTCAACGCTGGAACTGGGAACGGAGCCATTGGCGGTCTTTTTGAAATCCAACACCTTCTTCACCTCAATCTCTTTTCCTTCTTTTCAGTTCAGGCATCCCTCCAAACCACCTTTGTTTGTCTCAATAAATAGAATCACATTTTTTTTCTTATTATTCACAGGTACAAGAATTTTGTATTCCATCCTTTTTCTACCACTAAAACTACTATAATTCCTCCTTTTCAGCGCTCTCCCACTCAGCTGAAATCTCACACTATCCCTCTATCTCACAACTTAAGCTTAAACCACTACAAAGTTTTTTTTACTTCACCTATATCAACTTCTCCAACTACAAACTTTCAACTCCCACCTATATCAACTTCTCCAACTACAAACTTTCAACTCCCACCTATATCAACTTCTCCAACTACAAACTTTCAACTCCTTCCCGAGCTCTCCTACTTATCAGGACTTGCTACTATAATTCTTTCTCTGTAACTAAGACTGGAGCCAGTGGGCTCATGGGAAGGTATCCCCTTCCCACAGTCAATTACTCCTTTCTCAACAACCGATCACCACCCAAAACCTATCCCAATATCCTCAAATAAATGTTGCAGAATATCCCCCACCCAACTACCTATCCCAATATATCCTACCTAAACACCTACGGGCTGCAAGATTGTAAAAGCCCGTGTCTGGCCAACAGGGCCAGGCAATCTTCAACAACAAACAACTCTATAGGTGTAAACCTAAACAGAACGTCCGCTGTCACATTGCGGAACCCTTGAATGTGAACTGCTGACAGGTCCCATTTCTTCCTTTCCGCCAAACGGAATATGGCCAACATCATTTGGATGATTTGAGGTGACCTCAACCCTTGTCGATTCAGGCATCTCACTAACCACCTCGCTGTCTAGAACCAGTCTTATGTGGGTCAAGTGGCGAGGAGAAACTTTCTTCAGTGTCAGAAGTACTGCCATGGCTTCTAGAAAGTTGATGTGAAATGACTTGAAAAGATTGGACCAAGCTCCTTGGACTCTAATCTGATGAGAGTGGCCTCCCCAGCCTTCCTTTGAACCGTCTGTGTGGATAGTTACCGACGGGGGAGGAGGTTGAAGAAGCACTGATTTCTTCAATCGCTTGGCATTGGACCACGGCTTGAGAAGCGTTCGCAGTCAAGTCGGTAGTGGTCTTATTAGATCTCTTTGCGCGTTTGATGCGTATTTTCTCCAGACTCCTGTTGCATCCTTAAGCTGTGCTCTTAGCACTGGATCTGTTATCGAAGCAAACTGTAGAGAGCCCAGCACTCTCTCCTGTTCGCATCTTGATATCCGTTTGGATTTCAATAGTCTCTTGACAGAACCTGCTATTTCTTTCCTCTTCTTACTAGGAATGGAAAGCTGACGTGACTCCAAATTCCAGTGGATTCCCAATCACTGAAATTTTTGAGCTAGAGAATAACGAGACTTTTTGATGTTGATCTTGAATCCCAGATGTTCCAGGAACTGGATCACTATCTTATAAGCTTGCATGTATTCTGTCCTGGATGCTGCCCACACCAGCCAGTCGTCCAAGTAGGCTACTACTTGGACCCCTTTAGGCGTAATTGATGGACGGCTGCGTTCGCGAGCTTCGTGAAAATCCTTGGGGCTATGTTTAGCCCGAAAGGCATGGCTCTCAAGGCATAAAGTTTTCTATGTAACCTGAAGCCTAGGTAGGAGGAGAGGTGACGATTAATTGGAATGTGCCAATAAGCGTCAGACAAGTCTATAGAGACAGTATATGCCCTTCTGGCAGTAGGGTCCTTAAGTGCTGAAGCGTGAGCATTCTAAACTTGTAGTTCACTATGAACTTGTTGAGTGGCGACAAGTCTAGAATAACTCTGAGATTTTCTGAGTCCTTCTTTGGAACACAAAACAGCCTTCCTTGGAATTTTATGGACTTAACTTTCCGGATTACTCTTTTGTCTAAGAGTTCTCGGACATATTCTTCCAGAACGGGGGATGAGTGTTGGAAGAATTGAGGAAATTGAGGTGGAGGACTGCTCCAGCTCCAACTTAGTCCATTTTTAATTAGGCTGTGGGCCCAGGGATCGAAGGTCTAGCGATCCCTAAATAGCTATAGTCTCCCTCCTACTGGAAGTATCTTACTTCTGCTGTTGTGGACCTGAGGCCTTGCCTCCTTGACCGCGTCCTCCCCTGTATCCCCTTCCTCTTGAAGGGCGTCTAGAAGAACCTCTGGCTGTTCTTCTAGCTCTCGAACGAAAGGAAGAAGTCTGCCTTTCGAAGGCTGGGTTAAAAACTGGCGACTGTGTTGCCACTTGTTGAGGTACCAGCTGGTACGTGGTTGTAGGTTGTGCCACTATCTGAGGCACCACGGTCACAGGATGTTGTTGCTGTCCTGGATCTTGGGGTAACTTGCCATCGTTTCTAGTGTCGTTTGCAACGACATCGATGCCGCAAGTCTTTCCTTTGTCTCTTGCTCTCTACGCAAGAGAACCTCCGACAGTTTTGGAAGTGCCTCACCGACCTGGCTTTCAGCAATATCAGCTTCCAGCTTTCCGACTGAGAAGGTAAGGTGTTCGTCCTTCCAGTCTAATAGGTCCAAGGGCAATGTCAGAGATAACAGCTGGCAGTCCTCCAAGGAGGAGCATGGTTTCCCTGCCTCCACCGCCTTTAAGGCTGCCTTATATCCTTTTTCCAAGAAGGGAAAGGCTCTGGTAGGAGAAGCCACAAAGGAGGAAAGCTTCTCACTCAAGGCAGGCACCTTTGAGTAAGTGAAGCCCCTCTGTTTCATCAAGCTCGCTAGTAACGTCTGAGCTTTACTATGGTCAGAAAACTATGACCTCCTTTGGCTCCATCTCCTCCTTTGAGGCTGGTTCCTTCCTAAGACAGACATAGCAGTCCGGATAAGAATCTTTGTTGGGCCAAAATTCCACTTCTTCCAGGGGAATTGCTCCCAACTTTCCTGAGATCACGATCTTCCCGGTTGTCATTGGCATGTGTTCGGCATACCTCCAAGGATTGGTATCCGAGCACAAAGGAAGATCCTTCACACTGAGCTTCTTCTGGGTCCCACGTGATGCTGCAAGTCTACGTATCTCCAGTTTCATTGCAGCTTCCTTCTCATCATTCTTCCTTTGAATCTGGGATAGCAGACGAGACGATGTAGACGGAATAGGTTCTGGGTCCGGAACCGATGTAACCGACACTTTGTCGATTTCTTCCTCTTCTACTTGAGGAGCCTAGAACAGCTCCTCCTCCTGACCTTCTCCATAGAATCCGACACCTCCGACATCCTATCGTCCAATTGGATGTCTTGAAGGGCGGCTGAGACTTCAGAATGTACCGGATTCTGGCCAGTTGGTATCTCCACCTGAGGCTGGGGGATGATTGCATCAGCCGATGCTTTAGGGAAAAGGTAGGCCCTCATCCTCTCATTTGGGAGGTAGGGACCTGAGGTGTTTTTCTGAAAACCCCTCACCCAGGATCGTAACATTTCCCCGGCAGCATCCCTTGACTCCGTTGACTTAGGGTCGTCAAGAGCCTCGGTAATCAGGTTAGAACAAACTGTACAAACCTGAGGGTCCCAATAGCGGAGATCACCTCTGGGGGCTGCACATGCTGCGTGCCTCCTGCAATATTGATGTCCACAGAAGTTCTTACTGCGCACATTACAGAACATACTCCCGCACTTCGGATTGTCCTCCTGTAAAGAGAAGAAAAATCCATGAGTATCAGTGAAGGCTTTCACTTATATTGAGACATTTAGCTTATATAGAAAAGCTATAAAAGAAAGAAGGAAAGACACATACTTGTATTTCCTGTCCAGTCAATTGCTGAAACCTCCTGAGATATTAAAACTAAGGTTAATTCTATTCTAGAATACCTTATGTAATTTCCTAAACGGAAATTTAAGGTGTAGTTCACACCTTGAGATAAAGTTTTAATATACGGGATAGAAAGAATACAGAAAGAACTTACTTTCTATATATTGTACGGTCTCAACAAAAGGCTGTACAAGATAATATTAAGTATGATGAAGCACTTTAGTGTTATCACAAGCTCTGTACTGCAGTTTCTACTAATGCAGTATGTACTACACTACGAATACAGTAACTACTGTACATCACATGCTGTTGTGCCGGCTAGCACACGCCGGTACGTACCGGCGTGCGCCTGCACGTGCCAGCCGGCATCTACCCCTGTATAGTTCAAAGATATACTATGTTTAACTAATAGGCGCCAGCCCACTGATTCGCGACTGTGTGCCAGACGGCAATCATTGCCAGCCGACGGCTGAAAACACTAATACCCGGCTGCCGGCCGCTAATCATAGTGGCCAGCAGATTTGGGCTGTGTTTCTCCTGCTGGCAGGCAAAGGTAACAAAACCCATGCCTGCCGACAGTAGCCAAGAACCAGAGAACCTCCACCTGCCCGGCTGCCGGCTTAACAGCTGACAGCCGGGTTAGGGGTGCAACACAATAGTCAGAGAAACAGTATGGATGTAAGTTTATAAGACGGGATTGCCATACAACCTTCCATCCAGAAAGATTGAACTTATGGAAGGGGAGAATGTAGCATTCAGGCTTCCAAAGAATCCATCGCCTGCCGGTCTCTACCGGCAGACATGGAAGGGAGGCCAAGGGAGGTCTGTGGTTCACTCTGCAAAGAATAATGGGTCTCTGGCAGCCGACATGTAGTGCTGGCCGGCAGAGAGCTGAGCCTGTCCTCCATCCTAATCTATACTAGGTACGGAAGTAGGACTGCGGCCAAAAGAAAATAAAAGAAAGAGAGGTGGGGAAGGGATAGCGGTCCTATAGACTTCGTTCTAGCAGGAGACACACTCAGCCGTTAGGGAAGCTCATCCTAACCAAGAGTTTCTATTAGGGAGGAAGACTGGCAATACTTGCTATCCTCCTCCCAACCAGAACAAAGTTAGGTGAATTTATTTCGCTGGGCAACAGAGAAAACTCATTCTCCAGCCCGAGAAAAAACAACACAGGGCAGTCTTCTAGGCCACTAGAGGAAGGAATCAAATCTTACAGAATCCTTCCAACATGGACTAGGGAAGCAAAGCTTCCTGTGTCCGCAAAGGAGACTCATTCTCTATGCTAGGAAGAAGCAGACCACAGACTAGAAACTATGATGTTCTGCCGTAACCCAAAAAACCAGTCACTCTGGTTATCAGGTCAGGACAGACATATCCTAGAATAGTTATACCTAAATTATTATACAGATAGAACCACTAGGATTAAGCCAAAGGCTTACAAAGGGAGAGAGGGATTGAACTTAGCCTCCGGAGGAGAAAAGAACAATCGGGGATGTGCGAAAGTATACTACTGTACCTTGAATACTAGACTAGGTAAGATGAGAATCGATTACCTTAAATCACCGAAACTCTCTCGTATACAAACTTGGAAAAAACATTCAACAATATCTTACATGTATAAAATATTTGCCTATAGCTTCAATGATATAACACTCGGAAAATCTTATATCATGCATGAAAGTACTAGTGCCAGACGTCTAGGCTACGAAGCCTTGCGAAGGGCAAGATCGGTACCTCGACCCGTGTCGAAATCACCGAACTAAAGACTGACGGTATAACATAAGTATTCCTAGAGGAGTTAAATAGCTAAATTATTAAAGCGTAACAAACCGGGAACGTCGCTCTAGCTAACTAAATGACCCAAAAGAGCGAGCGATAGCATCCTGGATACCTCCGGTAGGCAACAGCTCATGTTTACGTTAAAATCACTTTTGATTTCATTCAAAACGACAAAAGCTTACATTTATACATAGTAAAGATAATACTCAACTTCCTAGAGGCAAAAGAGGCCGGAAAAGTCATCAAAATGTTGAATTAAATCCAAATTAAAGAGAGAACACAAGGGACAACACCGAGTAGTAGAGCTACACGAAAAGGAATAAAGAGGGCGCTACCGCCTTCATCAGATACACACTGGAAACGGAATAGGAGAGATGCCTTATGAGCGGCTCTCTTTTCATTCTCGTCTCAGATTCTTGTCACTATACCCCCTTGAAGCGGTAATACCGTTCGGGGTGAAGATAGCTATGTGACGTGTCAAGAATACATCCACTGATATTATGCGATATCCCTGTGAGATTATTTAGGGATATTCGCTCCAGGAGTTAGAATTCTGGATACCTTAAGGTAAAATTCTCTGGGGATATCACTGTAGTCAAATATACCCTAGAAAGCTACCTAATAGGAACTTCCATTAGCACGACATAGCCTGAGCCCAAAAATATATGTATATATATATATATATATATATATATATATATATATATATATATATATATATATATATATATATATATATATATATATATATATAGATATTGTAAGTAACAAAGCCTTATTAGATTACTCAAGAAATATAACTTTCTCAGAGATAATATTAACAACCAGAGGGGCCAGTCAGTAGAGAGCAGACCTCTGCCATGGCATCTTAATTTTCGACCTTTTGCTCGACCTTGACCTTTGATCTGAACGTGTATTAGTCGACGTGGATTTTTATACACTGAGATATGAAAAAAGTTTGAAGTCCCTGTGACAACAAGTACAAACTTATGGGTGAATGCATGAATTGGACATTTTACTTGACCCAGACCTTTCACCTTGATCTTCCAAAATTTGATCACTTCCTTGCAAGTTTCATTATTCTACGATTATAATTGTGGCAAGAAAGCTGTTCACTAGCAACACACACGCACACACAAACAGGGGTTAAAACATAACTTCCTTCCAACTTCGTTGGTGGAGGTAATGACGAAATTCTATTACCGGTAAAGCCATTATTATTCTCTAAAGAAACTTTGGTTATTAGAAAGTATCGTAATAAGAACTTTCTTACATTCATTAATGATTGATGAGGTTTCTCATGACAAAAGGTAATTCATGATGGCAAACTTTGGGTATCAAAAATTCATTTAAAGAAAAATAAAAATAAAATACTTTAATGACAGTTGATGTTTTTCAAACTTTCCCCACCTGATTTTTTTGCACGCACACACACGAATATGTATATATATATATATATATATATATATATATATATATATATATATATATATATATATATATATATATATATATATATATATATATATATATATATATATATATATATATATATATATATATATATATATTCGATGTATATATATGCAGAGGTTTTACACACACATATATATATATATATATATATATATATATATATATATATATATATATATATATATATATATATATATATATATATATATATATATATATATATATATGTGTGTGTGTGTGTGTGTGTGTGTGTATATTTATATTTGATGTATATATATGCAGGGGTTATATATATATATATATATATATATATATATATATATATATATATATATATATATATATATATATATATATATATATATATATATATATAGTATGTATGAGTGTATGTATCTATGCTATGTTCAACATTATGTCAAACCTCCCTAACGATGCCCACTTTATGTCCATCTCATAAGTTATATTGTACAGCACCATTTTACGCTGCCCCCCCCCCCCCCCATCTCTCTCTCTCTCTCTCTCTCTCTCTCTCTCTCTCTCTCTCTCTCTCTCTCTCTATTATCACTAACTATTGATTGTTTCCATTATTCTTTGGGACATCCATAAACATATGCAAGGAATTTGCATCAAGAGAAAAGAGATATTTTAGTTATAATGAATGTGCATGGCACTGGTTATTTAGTTGTCAGAATTATTTATAATATATATTTGCATACGCCCGAACATATTACATACACACAGACACACATATACACACTCCTCACTCATATACACACACACGTATATATATATATATATATATATATATATATATATATATATATATATATATATATATATATATATACATACATTATATGTGGATATGTTCATGCTTATACGTACATAAATATGTATATATATATATATATATATATATATATATATATATATATATATATATATATATATATATATATATATATATATTGTATTATATAAATTTATATATATATATATATATATATATATATATATATATATATATATATATATATATATATATATATATATATATATTTATATATATATATACAAAAATTATATATGTGTTTGTAAAATGTAGCCTCCTAGAAATCTTCATTTATTTTTAAATGATAATATCACTTCTATTACGAAAACAATTTGTTTGTAAGCTTTCAAGGTTTTTACCTCGTCGTCTGGCTAAAAACGAAAAAACTTTAAAAAGGAAATACAATAAATGTTAAGAAACTAATTGGAACATTTTAATTAGATTGTTAATAATATCAAAGTATGAAGGACATAAACTTTCAAGTCTCTAAAGAGAAATTTATATAGGAAAAAACGAAGAATTAGAAAAATAACAAAACAATAAACCTTATCTCTTTTATAAACAACATTAATGAAATTTCTCTCATTATTTCTTGTCATCTGAAGAAACTCTTGTTTAGTCTTTGTTGAAGATCATTGATTGATCGATTTTATAGACTAGTTACTCAGCGTAAAGGTTTAAAGGCCGCTCATGAATGGCAGAGGCAAGGGACATTGACATTGTCAATGCCCTAGAGACTGATCATATATACATATGATCAGCACCCAAGCCCCCTCTCCACCCAAGCTAAGACCAAGGAGGGCCAGGCAATGGCTACTGATAACTCAGCAGATAGACATAGGCTCCCCAAACCCCCTTACCTTAGCTCACAAGGATGGTGAGGTTGCAGCGACCAAAGAAACGTTATCACATCGGTCACCACAACCACATAGGGAATATTTCTTGAAATGTACATATTTCATTAATGCTTTGTAAATGCTCCATGGTTTCAAAAACATCCATGAAATCATATTTAGATTATTATGATCATCATCTCTTCCTACGCTTAATAACGCAAAGGGCCTCAGTTAGATTTCGCCAGTCGTCTCTATCTTGAGCTTTCAATACAAGCATAATATATACAAAATGAATTATGTACGATCGTGTGACACACGGTTGGTACAAAAGAATAACTCAATTTAAAACCCTAAAGCAATATCCTTTTAAAAGTTAAATAGCTTTCAGAATACCTGCTTCTCAAATAAATAAAAAAAATACCGCTAGCATAGAACAACTCATCCTGCCCAAGAATCTTGGCAAGGATGAACCTGCCATTCACACCTCGAGCTTCAAACAATCTCCAAGAATTCAATTAAGGTAATAGATAGATAACAGACTAACTAACAGAAAATAGCTATTCTCTCCTATCTAAGCACTTACGTAGATAAAAAACTTAATTGCTTTAAGAATTCATTAACCAAATTACTAAAAACTCTAGCATATCTAAAGATATAACCAGCTGACAGAAAATACTGTAAGAAAAAAAAAAAAAAAAAAAAAAATTGCTTCTTTTCCTCTCTTCTAATCCCTCTTGACTTCGGTAACAATATCCCCCCAGATAAAATGTATTATTTCTCAATCTCCATAACTTTCCAACAGCTTTTTAATATTATTATTATTATTATTATTATTATTATTATTATTATTATTATTATTATTATTATTATTATTATTATTATTATTATTATTATTATTATTATCTTCTCCCCTTGGGAGGAGGTTATGTTTTCGCCCCAGTATGTCCGCTTTTCTGTTTGTTTGTGAACAACTTTCTGGTTATTAATGGAGTAGTGAAACTTTCAGGGATTAATTGTTATGTTGAAACGTGGAAGATGAGTCTATTTTGAAAATACTAGGTCAAAGGTCAAGGTCAAGAAAGGGTCGACGGAAATAAGCTGTCAATGCGGAGGTCTGCACTCTCAGAGTGCTTTTCTAGTCATTATTATTTTATTATTATTAAGAAGGGCATTCGGTAGAGCGCAGACCGCCCACGCTGCAGCTTATTTATCGACCTTTTGCTTGACTTTTACCGTGAATTTTGACCTTAGCATGTATTAATTGGCGAGGATTGTCATACACTCAAATAAGAACCAAATTTGAAGTCTCTGTTACAATGATGTCCAAACTTATGGCTGATTATGTGAATTGAACATTTTACTTAGCCATGACCCTGACCTTCGACCTTAACCTTCCAAAATTTAATAATTTTTAGCTTTTTACATAACACAAATCCATGTAAATTTCATTAATCTACGATTAAAACTGTGGCCAAGAAGCTGTTCACAAACAAACACACACACACACACAAACACAAAACCTGGGTAAAACATAACCTCCTTCCAACTTCGTTGGCGGAGATAATAAACGCACCAAATATAACGAAAACGGCAACAAAAAATCAATTCAGCAGATGATAATATCATCAACAACAAAAGATATTGATAAATAGGCACAATTATTCCCAAATCTGGAAATTTCCTCCAATTTGTCAACCAAAGAAAAATAAATCAGCCAATTAGCTAGCTCAGTGTATGGGAGTCCTCTCTGATATAAGCTGAATAAATGTGTCACTCATTCAGCCGATTGGTTATCAGTAGGCCATAACAAATGACTAAATATATATCTGGATGTTTGGTTGAAATTCTGAATTATGTCCATTCGTGAAGTCGGGATTTATTTCCCGTAAAGTTTATTCCTTTTATATCTTTGTAGTTTGTTTATCTTGAATAAATCTTCGATAGCTTAAATCATAAGCTAGGTTCTCTCCTCTCTCTCTCTCTCTCTCTCTCTCTCCTCTCTCTCTCTCTCTCTCTCTCTCTCTCTCTCTCTCTCTCTCTCTCTCTGTGCAGTAGCTTTAAGTTTAATTTTCTAAAATGAAACTTTATTTTCGTATTCAGTCTGGTCTGAGAGCTTTGCTCATAACAATAGTTATATGTGCAATTTTGCGATGATCGGGATACTACTTGGCTCTCTCT
>NC_090753.1:55344290-55351790 GCF_036898095.1 Palaemon carinicauda
CTATTATATTTCAAACTCTTTATAAAGTAGAACTGTTTTCTCAAAGCACCTTAAAATACTATTATGCAAACATACCAGTCTCCCTCTTACTTTAATTCCTACATGAAAATATAAACAATCCTTCTGCCTCAACATGTGTCCCTGAGGAGTATTTGAAACTCGACTCGGTTATAACTTTCTGGTAAATCCTGGAGTCGAAATGTTTTCATTTGGATAATGCTTCTGTAAGACGCCTTCGAACAGATGGCCCTTTAAAGTTTTAAATACCACTCATGAATGGCAGAGGCAAGGGACAGTGACATTGCCCTATAAAGCAGGACAATGCCCTAGAAACTGAAACCATATATACATATGGTCAGTGCCCAGGCCCCATCTCCACCCAAGCTAGGACCAAAGAGGGAAAAGCAATGGCTGCTGATGACTCGGCAGATAGACCTATAGGCTCTCACAAATGCTCCATCATTAGCTCACAAGGATGGTGAGGTTTCAGCGTGCAAACAAACTAACGAGTATGAGCAGGAGTCAAACACCCGGTTGGCATTTACCAGTCAGGGACGTTACCACTTCGCTAAACCTTCACCAACATCGCTTGCACTCAGGGAAATAACCAATATCACTCGCCTGCAACCTAACCCTGATGGCTCTCCTCGAAAAGTGAATCCTATTCATGTCCTTTGGGTACGATGCCTACCTTAACCTAAGTATGCCACCATTCTTGATGTTGATACTTGCCCATGAAGGACCCGATGACCAAAGTCGACGCCCTTATGGACAGCCACTTCACCACCCTCAAGACCTCAATAAATGCCTCCACTCCTGACGAAGAGGACTATTCAACTTTAACCAAAGCTGATGTAAATGCGGTAAGACACAGATACCCAACCCGCGACAAAGCCACCCACCACCCACATATGCCGCTCATCATACACGCCCCAACCAACGACATCTACTGCCCCTTCCTGATGATCATGAGCTGAGATCTGCTACTACCACTCCAGATTCATGGCTGCTGTGAAGAAATGTGCGGGCAGTGGGCAAAAACCTGTAAGTAGGCCATCTCTTGTGGTAGCGGTCTCACCTGTCACTAATGTTTTCTTTTTACATAATGATTGTATGAGGTGCAGTTTTTGGAAGATGATGGTGCTTGTTGTTCCCTTTTACTAATGTCCCTTTCCTTGACAGAGCATAGTCATTCTAAGCCTGCTGACATTCGGAAAGTAGCTGCCAACGGATCTGAAATCCCTTCTCACAGATATCAGACACTCACACTATCATTTGGGAGTGCCAAATACTATTGGATATTCCTTGTTGCCAATGAATTATTGCCACTGCTCACTGCAAATTTCCTCACCCATTTCCACCTCTTGGTCTAGGTGGCACATCGACGTTTAGTTAACTCAGACTAATACTCGTTGACACAACTTCAACAATCAGCCTCCTACCTCACACTCAGCGAACACCCGGAGGCTTAAGCCCACTTCCTCACATCATACCTGGATTCCGTCCAGAACTTCGCCAGACACCCATGGTTCCCGCCAAACATGGTATTTATCACCATATCAAGACAACAAGACAGCAGTGTTTGCCAGATTCAGGCATCTGGCCCAAATCATTTGGCCCCACTAAACAAACACTCGCCGTTTTGAAAGAAATGGACCTTTGCCAAAAGGCCTCAAGCCCATGGTTGTCATCTTTACACATAGTCCTGAAGAAGGATTGCTCCCTGCGCCCTTGTAGGAATTACAGATGGCTGAACATGCAGACAGAACCTAATCACTACCCCCTCACTAACATTGTCGACATCCCTCCTACTTGCACAAAGCGAAGGTGTTATCAGGTCCCCATGAACCCAAAAGACACCCCAAGACTGACAACACCACCCCTGTCGATACATACACATTCAGTTACTCCTGTGTTGGATTTCGTAATACTGGGCCACTTTTCAACGCCCCAGGATGACATCTTAAGAGACCTCCCCTTCTTTGTTTATTACGTTGACGACATATTTGTGTTCTCTTCCGCCAAAGAGGAACACCTCCTCCACCTACTCATCATTCTCGACTACCTATAACAGAATGGCTTTGAAGTCCGGTATAACAAGTGTACTTTTGATGCCAACGAAGTATTGTTCTTATGGCGCCGCATCATACCTGAAGGTGTCGACTCTCTCCCTCAGAAGGTATCAGCTGTTCAGAACTTCCCCACGCCTTCGACCGCCAAAACGCTGTGAGTTTTTGGGCACAATAAAGTATTATAACCTGTCCCTACCAACCATCGCTACCACTCTTGTCCCCTCTATGCCTCCCTTGAGGGCAAGCTGAGAAACATGAAGTGAGTTCCCCTTCTGGAAGGGTTCTTCTGTAATGCATTGAATGCCCTATCAACTGCTGTTGCTCTCACTTTTCCAATGCCAAATGCCCCTCTCCTTCTCTCCACTGATGTCAGCGATGTCCCGATTGGTGTAGTACTCCAGCAGGTGGTCTAGGGCTGGCCCCTCCATTGGACTTCTTCAGTAGAAAACTGTCCAAGGTGGATTTTAACTACTTTACCTTCGACTGCGAATTGCTGGCAGTGCATTTGGCTGTCCGTCACTTTCGCCCTTCATCATATGCACGGACCACATGCCACTGGTGCACCCCTTCATTCAACAGTCTGACGCCTGGTCTGCCCGTAAACGCTAACATCTCTCCATTGTGACTGAATACAGTTGCACCCTTCAACATGTCCCTGAAAATAATGAATACCGCTGCCAATGCCCTATCAAGAATCATATTGGATGCGATTCACCTGGGATTGGATTACAATACCTTGACAGTAACCCAACAAAAAGATTCAGAGTACCACGCAAGCAGGACATCCTGCATATCCCTCACTTGGGAAGACATCCCCCTCGACAACTCACATGTCACCCTCTTCTGTGACGTCAGTACTGGTAAGCCACGACCATGGATACCTGTCCCCATGCACCAAGACAGGCGCTTGATTTCATTCATGGCCTCTCACATCCCTCATGCCGATCTAATGCACACCTACTGAAGAAAAATTTCATTTGGCATGGCATTACTATGAATGCTAAGGATTGGTTCCACGCCTCCACTTCATGCCAAACTTCAATAGTACATCGATAAATTAATTCAGGAGTGGGCACCTTTCCTCAACCTCAGCATCGTGTTGACCATATTCATGTTGACTCAGTGGGTCCCTTACTCACATCATAAGGACACCGTTAACTGTTTACCATCATTGACCGCTCCACTCGTTGGCCTGAAGCCATCCCCATGTAAACTGCGTCTGCCTCGTGCACAGCTGCCTTACTCTCAGGGTGGATTGTGAGATTTGGTGTCCCTGAGCATATTACTTCTGACAGGGGTACCACTTTCACCTCTTAATTATGAACATCAATAGCAAATCTCCTGGGCATCATCTTACACCAGACAACCACCTACAACCCTGCATCCAACAGAATGGTTGAACGTGTTCGTTGCACCCTCAACGCAGGTTTGATGTCCCACTGCAATAACTCCAACTGGTTTATTCAGCTTCCTTGGGTCCTCTTGGGATTAAAGCCCACTCTTAAGAACACCCTGGATGTTTCAGCAGCCTTTCTAGAGCAGGGCGCCCTATTTCACACGTATGTCTTTTTTTATGGGGGAGCCTTGTATCGCACGAATTTCGTACATGCTCATACACTGTAATGTTATTCCTTTTTTTTTTCTTTTTATCTCTCCCGCACTGATAATAGAAAAACCTGTATAAGCTTGCCATATTTCACATTGTTTGAATTTTTGTGACATTGTTGCCCTCAACTGTTTATATATAAGCTTGTCATCTTGTTGAATAAAGCCAATTAGATTCAAATCGCCGCTCTGATAATACCTAACAGCTACCTCGCAACTGTAAAATGACTGATCGGGAGATGAGAGGAAGAAAGGAATGGGAGAGGTTTGATTTTATGATGTGATTAGAATGTGTAATGATTGGCTGGTGGAGGAGAGAAATGAGAGAGGTTTAACTTTAATATTCAATTGGAATGTATAACGATTGGCTTGTAACAAGATTGTATAAAGCTGTAGAATAATTCCATCGTGGATAATGACCTATGAATAACTACCCATACTAAAACAGACTTTTGATATATCGTAGTATATAAGATTATATCCTGGAAGCGTTGTAAACGTCATAGGTTCTTTCCGAGCAAAGATCTAGCTGTAATTAGTTTTCAATCAAGGACCCAATAATTTCAACCTTTCAAAGTGATTGAAACAATAAAGAAATGAAAATAAATTTGCAAAAAATATATTTCATACCTAGAATACGTAGAGATGAAATTGGAATAATAAGTAAACATTGTTATGAGGAAATCTAATTTCACAAACCAAAATAGAAATTCGTCAAAAAAATATGAAATATCAAAAATACCATAGTTAAATTAATGGACTGAATTAGAAAAAGGAAACCACCTTAATAAGACTCACATAAAATCCCTGGTCTTGTCTTAACCTAATTATTTATATTATCAAGAAACTTTAACTAAATATAGGATAAGGTTTTACTCTGTTTAACTGTGTTTGAATAAATATCAGGGGTTTTAATAACGCCTTTAGCGTTTTTATTTTCATGGTATTTTTTTTTTTACACATTTCAAAATATACTATATGATTTGTTCATGTGTTTAGGTAACATTTTTATAAATGGATAGTAAATAAGAATTTCTAAAATTTTGAGAATTTCCAACTCGAATTCTTTTTTATCTCAAATTTCGGCCAACAGAAAAAAGTTGAAATTCATTTCATTAGGTCCAAATTTATTAACTGTCAATGGATCTCATACCCCTTTAAATTCTATCATTTCATTCAAAACTAAGTTTTTTCTTTTTTTATAAAGATTTCATTAAAAATCGTTGTGATAAAAACTTTAAAATATGATAAACTTCTTAAAAATATAACTTGCTAAATACCACCCTACACATAAATAATGTTTCCAACCAAAAGCTATGTGTTCAAAGTACATAGTCTGTATCTTTAAATCTCTTTATTACTGTAAAATAATATTCTACAACTACACAACTACAAAATATATACAATTACTCTGACTGACCGTTTCCATTCAAGACTGCAAAACACTTCCCTGTGTCCTTTGAACAGGTTTTCTGTTTGATAAGAGAGATCCTCAGATGGCCCATTCTTCATTTCTCGTATGGGCATTGATGACTTCAGTCCTAGAGAATAGATCAGGTGTTTTCAACTTGGGGTACTTAGAGAGGTCTCTCAGGTGGTACACCATTTCCAACTGAAAAATAAATTAAGCATATTAGGAATCATTGTATTATGTTATCGCCAAATTTGAAGCATTACTGAAACTAAAATCAATATTTAACAATACAAAAATTAATGAAAAGGAACATTAAGGGTTGTTGAGGTCGATGTGGTAACGCCATTGACTGGTGAACGCCAGACTGGGGTTCAAGCCCCGCTCAAACTCGTTAGTTCCTTTGATCGCTGCAACCTCACCATCCTTGTGAGCTAAGGATGGGGGGATTCGAGGGGAACCAATAGGTCTATCTGCCAAGTCATCAGCAGCCCATTCCTGGCCCTCCTTGGTCCTAGCTTGGATGGAGAGGGAGCTTAGGCGATGATCATATGTATATATGGTCAGTCTCTAGTGCATTGTTCGGCTTGATAAGGTAATGTCACTGTCCCTTGCCTCTGCCATTCATCAGCGACCTTTAAAGTCAGTTACCAGTTAGCACAATCAACACCAGACCTTCAAGTATCCTTTTTTACTCAGTTAAAACAAGACCTGATGTAATTAAATACCCTCTTTAAACCAAAACAAACTCCTATGTATGTCCCCATCATTTTAACACAATTGAAACGAAATAATCTGACAACGTAATAAGCAGTTTCTAATTTACACAATATAAATAGTCCTGCTTAAGTCGGTGTGGGTTTTTTTATGCAATAAAAACCAAACCTCGTTTTTGTCAGTGTTCCTTATACACGGTACTCGGTTACTCAGTGTATCCTTTATTTAAGACAGAGAGAGAGAGAGAGAGAGAGAGAGAGAGAGAGAGAGAGAGAGAGAGAGAGAGAGAGAGAGAGAGATCTTAGTAGTATCTCGAGCATTACAAAATTGCACATATAACTCTATTGTGATGAGCAAAGCTCTCAGACCAGACTGAATTCGAAAATATAATGGTTTTTTAGAAAATTAAACTTGAAGCTACTGGAGAGAGAGAGAGAGAGAGAGAGAGAGAGAGAGAGAGAGAGAGAGAGAGAGAGTAGCTTGTGATTTAAGCTATCGAAGCTTTATTCATCAAGATAAACAAACTACCAAGAAATAAAAGGAATAAACTCTACAGGAACTAAATCCCGACTTCACGAATGGACATAATTCAGAATTTCAACCAAACATCCAGATATATATTTAGTCATTTGTTATGGCCTACTGATAACCAATCGGCTGAATGAATGACACATTTATCCAGCTAATGTCAGAGAGGACTCCCAAACATTGAGCCAACTAACTGGCAGATTTATTTCTCTTTGGTTGACAAATTGGATAAAATTTCCCGATTTGGGAATAATTGTCACAAATTATTAATATCTTTTGTTATTGATGATATTATCATCAGCTTTATTAAATTTTGTTGTTATCGTTTTCGTTATGGTTGGTGCGTTTATTACCTCCGCTAACGAAGTTGGAAGGAAGTTATGTTTTACCCCCTGTTTATTTGTGTGTTAACAGTTTCCTGGCTACACCTTTAATCGTACAGTAATAAAAATTGCAGGGATTAACTGTTATGAAAAAAAGCTAGAAATGATTAAATTTTGGAAGGACAAAGATCAGCGTTACGGTCAAGCAAAATGTCCAGTTCACATATTCACATAAAATAATAACTAGAAAAGCACTCTGAGAGTGCAGACCTAAGCAACGGCAGCTTATTTTGGTCGACCTTTTGCTTGACCTTGACCTTTGACATCGGATTTTCAAAATAGACTCACCTTCCACGTTTCAACATAACAATTAATCCATGAAAGTTTCACCACTCCATGAGTAAAATTGTGGCCAGAAAGTTGTCCACAAACAAACAGGGCCGAAAAAGATAACCTCCTCCCAACAGGACACGGTAAGGATAATAATAATAATAATAATAATAATAATAATAATAATAATAATAATAATAATATATAGAAAAAAGTCAAATTACGACTTCATCGTTTAACAATAAACCGAAGCTGATTAATCACAAATAACAATATATAATGCCAAATCAGAATAAAAAATGATGCGGTCAGGATACGCTGTGTAGAATATCAAAAAGCTATTGGAAGGTTGCGGAGATTGAGAAATAATACCTTTTATCTGCGGAGATATTGTTACTGAAGTCAAGAGTTAATTAAACTGAAGAGGGATTAGAATAGAGGAAAAAAAAAAACAATTTCTTTTTGTTACTGTATTTTCTGTCATCTGGTTATCTGTTTCGATATGCTTGAGTTT
>NC_090753.1:55356790-55364290 GCF_036898095.1 Palaemon carinicauda
CGATTGGATGCAATTAGGGAAAACTCTGTGATATAAAGTAAAATTATGAGGTCAAAATCCTTTTTCATATCAAATTCAGAGACGAAATCAGATTATTTCCCAAAATTCTGAGATTTAAATAAAATGGTTTTTCCAAAGGAAATTATAGTAATATATATTTTCATCCCTAATTCATTGAACAGTAATTAGATGAAAAGACCATATCTGTGAATCATAAAATTATCGGTAGCATTAACCCTTTGGTGACCCCGGTCGTGGAAGCATCCATGTCAGGCTCATGGAATTTGGCTGGGAGCATAATCGACTAATCAACAGAGGAATATTTTCTGCACTTCAGTATGGCCAAATTATAATAGCTATGAGCTTATGGTTTAATGCATTATGTCAAAGAATGATTGAACATTTTCATAATATAGCAAAATATTTTTTGCAATGCCTAAAACTCCCTGGTGATCCGTTGATGCATTTTGGAGTCATCTGTTCATATAACCGTAACGGCTCCGATCAGTAGATACTTATTTCGCAGATATATCCACTAAAAATCGAGAAGTCATCTGACAAAAACGAGATTTGCTTCCTAGTGAGGCCCATAATAGTGTACCGCACTCGTATCACACACTCGTAAAATGTAAGGGTATCTCTGTTTTCTGCATATTGTTGTTATCGCTCTCCCCTCGCACGGATAACTTGTTTCTGCCTGTATGTGCTTGTATTAACCTACTTAAATTTTTGCGACCTTCTTTCACGGAAACTGTTGTATAAAAGCTCGCTGTTTGTTGAAATAAAGTTAGTTGCAATTACCCCGTCTCTCAGTTACCACCTAACTGGTGCATACGCACATTGGTGAGTGACCGGCTTGGTGCATACGCACAGTAGAAAACGTCTATAGAAAGTGGATAGTTTCAACACTTGTACAATACTGGTACAATACAGGTAAAGTAAACATTCAGTACCTTGCTTGCTTTCACTGAACTTAGTACGTGTTTGCAGTTGTCAACCCAAATATTTTTCTCTGGTGTACTGACGGTGTTCGGAGAGTGCTCGTGCATTTTGTATGCCAATAAAGCATTACATATAGTGGTGAATAGTGTTGGCGGTTTGCAAGGCAAAAAGTGTCCGAAATCTATTCAACTTTCCATTGCAATCTTCATTGTTTTCTAATCGTTACTCATTACCTCCGTCAACGAAGTTGGAAGGAGGTTATGCTTTCGACCCTATTTGTGTGCTTGTTTGTGTGTGTGTTTTTCCATTACGAACATCTTCCTGGTCACAATTCAAATCGCAGAGTAATGAAATTTGCAGGAAATAACTATTATGTAAGTATATGGAAATGATTAAAACATAAGTTTGGACATCGTTGTCACAGACTTCAATCTTGGTTCATATTTGAGTGTATAAAAATCCACGCCAATTAATACATGTGCTAAGGTCAAAAGTCAAGGTCAAGATCGAGCAAAAGGTCGAGAAACAACCTGCCGCGGCGGAGGCCCGGGGTCTACTGAGCGCCCTTCTAGGTCTTTTCATTGTAACTGCTGGATTCCTGCTAAGCCCCCTTAGTACATGGTTGCTGAATGGCATCACAGGCCCCAACGCCGTGTTGTTTAGCCCAAAGTTATAAATACATTTCAAGCTAATATATATATATATATATATATATATATATATATATATATATATATATATATATATATATATATATATATATATATATATACTGTAATATATATATATGCAATTCCCAGTTTCTTTTTATCTTTAGTTAGTTACGCTATGTAACTTTAATGTAAGGAGGTTAACACACATGGTAATTTCTAACCGTAAAAAAGAAAAAAGGAATTACCTTTTGTTATAAATCACAGCTCATTTAAATCAGCATCACCACTGCACCACGACAGATCAGTCATTTCTACACATTTTTCACATAAAATAAAATCCTCTAGCATAACTCTCATATTTTCAAAATGCATTAAAAAAACCTCTATACGTTTTTCGCATAACATTACCGCAACTTTTCACAAGTGAATAGAGACATTATGATGAATTCCTTTGGTTGAGATGAAGAGAAATGTTTCCAAGAATGTCAATCTGGGGAAAGCTATGTTCTTGATGTTCACGTGCATTTACGTAATTGAAAAGGGAAGGCTTTAATGTGAAAATTATTCTCTAACAGATAAAAATGTGAATTAAAATACAATTATTCACTCTCGTATCTACACAGGAATCAATTATATTTTCAGTATAATTAAAAAATCTTTCCCTTTTTAAACATTAAAATCTTTAGAAATCATCACAAATAATCAATTACTTAACCATTTATTCAATTACAATTACATGTACGAATTACAGGGATTAGATTGAAATGTATTTATAACTGTGAGCTAAGAAGCACGGCGTTGGGGCCTGTGATGCCATTCAGCAAATAAACACAACTGGGGGTTGGTAGGAATCTTGCAGTCACATTAGAAAGATCTAGAGGGGCACTCAGTAGAGCGCAGACCTTCGCGGATGTAGCTTAACTCTCGACCTGTTGCTCGACCTTGACCTTTGACCTTAACATGTATTAATTCCCGTGGATTTTCATACACTCAAATATGAGCAAAGTTTGAAGTCTCTTTGACACCGATGTCCAAACTTTTGGCTGATTACATGAATTTGACATTTTGCTTGACTGTGACCTCAACCTTTGACCTTAACCTTCCAAAATTCAATAATTTCCTGCTTTTTACATAACAGTTAATTCCTGCTAGTTTCATTAATATAAGATTGAAATTGTTGCCAGGAAGCAGTTCATAAACATACAAACATACACAAACACAAACAAGGGGTAAAACATAACCTCCTTACAACTTCGTTGCCGAAGGTAAATATATATAATAGGTCAGGCCGCAAGAGGGAGAAAAGGAAACGGGAACAGAAATAATGAAGAGGCATATAGTGCAAGTGCATCAATAGGTTAAAAAAAAAAAATACGAAAGATCCTTACATTTATGCATACAGTTGTACACTGTTACGATATTTCTGGTTTTTCTATATAGTCTATCACTCTCCCCTCGCATTGATAACTTGTATCTGTTTGAGTTTTTGTGACCTTCTTTCACGAAACTGTTGATATAAAAGGTCGCTGTTTGTTGAAATATGGTTAGTTACATTCACTACGCTTATCAGTTATCACCTCTGATAACTTGTATCTGCTGGCATGTGCTTGTATCAATCTGTTTGAATTTTTGTGACCTTCTTTCACGGGACTGTTGATATAAAAGGTTGCTTTTTGTTGAAATATAGTTAGTTACATTCACTATGCTTATCAGTTATTACCTCTCATAACTTGTATCTACCGGCATGTGCTTGTATCAAATCTGTTTGAATTTTTGTAACCTTCTTTAACTTAAACTGATAATATAAAAGCTCGCTGTCAGTTCAAATAAAGTTAGTTACATTCACTCCACTTATCAGTTAATACCTACCTGGTGCCTTGCACACAGTATACCTTGATTGCATTTTTAAAGGATGGAGTTAATTCATTCCCCATTCCATTGTGAATCTCAAAAGTAGCACTTTCATAAAAAAAAGTGTCACATTGATAGATTAACTGACTAGTTTAAATTGGCGTATCATCAACTCTGATCATTGAAACCGAGAACACAGACAGACAGACAAACGAAAAGCCCTTTCCCAGTAGATATTAGGACAGAAGATGCTATGCAGCCTTCGATCTAAGGGCTTCTGTGATGCAAGGACTTATGTGATGCAAAGATATCTGTGATGAAAGGGCTTCTGTGATACTAGGGCTCCTGTGGTGCCAAGGCACCTGTGCTGCAAGGGCTTCTGTGATGCAAGGACATCTGTGATGCAAGGGCATCTGTAATGCAAGGGCTTCTGTACTGCAAGGACATCTGTGATGCAAGGGCTTCTGTGCTGCAAGGGTTTATATGATGCAAGGGCTTCTGTGATACAAAGGCATCTGTGATGCAAGGGCTTATATTATCTAAGGGCATCTGTGATGTAAGGGCATCTGTGATGCAAAGGCATCTGTGATGCAAAGGCTTCTGTGATGCATGGACTTCTATTAAGCAAGGGCTTCTGTGATGCAAGGGCATCTGTAATACAAGAGCATCTGTGATGAAAGGGCTACTGTGATACAAGGGCTTCTGTGATTAAAGGGCTTCTGTGATGCAAGGGCATTAGTAATACAATGGCTTATATGATGCAAGGGTTTCTGTGATGCAAGGGCTTCTATGATGCATGGGCATCTGTGATGTAAAGGCTTCTGTGATACAAGGGCATCTGTGATGCAAGGGCTTCTGTGATGCAAAGGCATCTGTGATGCAAGGGCTTCTGTGATGCAAAGGCATCTAAATATATCTGTGCCTAAATTGCACGTCAGGTGGAGAGGCCAATTAACTGCTTCTGGGACTGATGAGGAACTTAATAGCTAGAGCGTCTGAGAAATAGATGGCAGTTGGCTTTTGCTTGGGAAGGATGAATGCATAGGAAATTGACAGGATGGTTTATGGAGCTTTTGTTCCGACGGTAGTAGTGCTTCAATAATAACAATAATAATAATAATAATAATAATAATAATAATAATAATAATAATAATAATAATAATAATAATAATAAAAATGATAATAATAATGCTGCCTCAGTGACGCCACTGAGGCATTATTATTATTATTATTATTACTATTATTATTATTATTATTATTATTATTATTATTATTATTATTATTATTATTATTATCGTCGGCATTAGCAGTACACAAATAAAGGTAATGGTAACAGAAATAATAATAACAAACAAAATAACAACAATAAATATATTAAAAATTGCAATAATTATGATCATGACATAAAGATAATTATATAAATAATATTAATCCTAATAATAAATAGATAGATAGATAGAAGAAATTACCTAAGTATGAAATCACAAAATTGCCTCCCATTACTCACTAAACAAGAAAATTTAAATAATGTATAAATATAAAGAAAATTTAAATAACGTATAAATATTAATGACATCAAACCTAAACACGGTGAGCTAAGATTTGATCAGCTGAATTATCCTAAAATCAAAAGACCTGAAGTTGAGGGCAATTGATAATTGTGTCCATCATCGCCTGGATTTTTAAAACTTTGTAGTATTGAATAATGTTTGGGTAATGAGATACAGGATGTACATTTAATTACCTAATGCCCTCGTGGACATTACTTTCAGGGGTCAAAACCATTATCTCTCTCTCTCTCTCTCTCTCTCTCTCTCTCTCTCTCTCTCTCTCTCTCTACATATATATATATATATATATATATATATATATATATATATATAAACATACATAAATACATACATACATACATACACACGTATATATATAATATATACTGTATATATTACATTATATATATTTATATATATACACATTCATGTATATATACATACATACATACATACATACATACATACACAAATACATACATAAATAATATATATATATATATATATATATATATATATATATATATATATATATATATATATACAGAAAGAGAGAGAGAGAGAGAGAGAGAGAGAGAGAGAGAGAGAGAGAGAGAGAGAGAGAGAGAGAGAGAGAGAGATCAGAGTTCTTAATGTTTTCTTGTATCTCCAATCACGTATTGGTAAGGAGCTGATGAAGTTTACAACGTGTCATTGAAAACTATAATATTTTTTCTTAACTTGACTAGACTTGTGAATCTAGGTAATATTACTCAGTACTGGGGCTGAGGGAATCATTCATCCTTGTAATAAGGAGTAGATGTGAACAGTTTGGATGAAAGGAAGCAGGAACAGTGGTGAAGTTTAAGGTTAAACATTTGAAGTAACTAATGGATGAATGGAAGCTGGAAAACATGTAAAAGTAATTATAAACTATAAAAGTAGTTCTTACAGTACACCCCTTAAGATGTATTGGTAGCACTACACACCTAAGGGGATATATCATCATTATCATCTCCTCCTACACCCATTGACACAAAGGGACTCGGTTAGATTTCGCCAGTCGTCTCTATTTTGAGCTCTGAAATCAATTCTTCTCCGTTCATAATCTCCTACTTCACGCTTCATAGTCCTCAGCCCTGCAAGACTAGATCTTCCAATACTTTTAGTGCATTGTTGAGCCCAGTTGAAAGTTTTACAAACTAATCTCTCTTTGGGGAGTGCGAAGAGCATGCCCAAACCATCTCCATCTACCCCTCACTATGATCTAATCCACATATAGCACTCGAGTAATGTCTCTTATAGTTTCATTTCTAATCCTGTCCTGCATACAACTGTGAGGGATTTGGGTTTATATGTGTATAAGTATGTATGTATGTTATATATAGATATAGATATAGATATAGATATATATATATATATATATATATATATATATGCATATATATATATATAAATATAAATATAAATATAAATATATATATATATATATATATATATATATATATATATATGTATATATATATATATATATATATATATATATATATATATATATATATATATATATTACTGACTATAAATGACCCAAAAGATATGAAGTACCATATAATGATTAAAATAATGTAAAATATATTTTTCTACTAAGATGATCTATAAAACCCTTAAGGTTAGATTTTTCTTAAAAGAACTAGACAAAATATGATATAAAAACTCAGTAAACAAAGAAAATCAGAGACAGATTGGGCTATCATGCAACGCCTGCAAGAAATGTAAAATGTAAAATATATTTGTGCAATGTAAAGGAAACGTACACCTGGCAACGAAATAATCAGCTTACAAAACATCAAAGATGATTAAAGGAATCCTTCCCTGTCCTTGTAAATCCTAAAGGGGCCAAAAAAATCTATTGTCCATCTTCCATAGGGGGAAGCAAATCCTCCGACGGGAGTAAATATGGAATAACCTTTTATCGTCCGAGACATTCAATATTCTTGGATGAAAAATGGGTGACAACCATATATATGAGGATGATCTCTCTGGCTATGAAAGGGCACAGAGTCCTTTCAAAGGATCTTATCGCTGTGGGACTCCCATACATTGAGCCAACTAATTGGCAGATTTATTTCTCTTTGGTTGACAAATTGGAGGAAATTTCCCGATTTGGGAATAATTGTGCCCAATTATTAATATCTTTTGTTGTTGATGATATTATCATCAGCTTAATTAATTGTTGTTGTTATCGTCCTCTTTATAGTTGGTGCCTTTATTACCTCCGTCAACGAAGTTGGAAGGAGGCTATGTTTTACCCGCGTTTTGTGTGTTTGAGTGTGTGTTTGTTTGTGAACAGCTTCCTGGCCACAGTTTTAATCGTAGATTAATGGAACTTGTAGGAAATAACTGTTATGTAAATAGATGGAAATAATTAAAGTTTTGAAGGTCAGGATTAAAGGTCAAGGTCATGGTCAAGCAAAATGTCCAATTCACTTAATCAGCCATAACTTTGGACATCGTTGCCACAGACA
>NC_090753.1:55384290-55389290 GCF_036898095.1 Palaemon carinicauda
CCCAATCAACTAGAGGGGAACACAGTAGAGCGCAGACCACCACCACGGCAGCTTATTTCACGACGTTGACCTTGACCTTTGACCTTAACAGGTATTAATTGGCGTGGATATTCATACACTCATATATGAAACAAGTTTGAAGTCTCAGTGACAACGATGGACACACTTATGGCTGATTACGTGAATTGGATATTTTGCTTGACTGTGACCTTGACCTTTGACCTTGACCTTCAAAATTTTAATAACTTCCAGATTTTTACGTAACAGTTAAATCCCTGCAATTTCATTAATCTACAATCAAAATTGTGGCCAGGAAGCAGATTACAAACAAACACACACACAAACAGGGGGTAAAACATAACCCCCTTCCAACTTCGTTGGCGGAGGTAATCTATTAGATTTCCTTCTGTCGTTCAGAGCTAAGGTAAATGTTTGAATTTAATCAGAAGAGCTCTTCCTGCGTGTAACATCCATAGTCTACGGGTTATAAACTCCACATCTGGCGTTATCGCCGTTTACCTTAAGTAACGACCTTGTAGTGTTGACTTTCCAACTAGACCCTATTTTATAGGTACACTTTTTTACGGTTTCAGTAGCTTTGGTATAGCAGGGATTATTCAAATAATGAGTAATTGCTGATAAAGATAGTATATGCAGCTTTACTTGGTACTACTATAATAATAATAATAATAATAATGATACTACTACTACCACTACTACTACTACTACTACTACTACTACTACTAATAATAATAATTATAAAAATAATAATAATAATAATAATAATAATAATAATAATAATAATAATAATTATACTACTACTACTACTACTATTACTACTACTAATAATAATAATAATAATAATAATCTTCTATACATAACAAACACACTTACAGGCATTGCCAGACTCATGGTCTATACACCTTGGCCAGACTTATGACTATCGTTGTCTCCCCTTCCCTAGGATAAGGGGGAGAGGGATTAGTCATACCCGGAGAGGTACACTTGGAAAACACAATCTTCTACAAATTGCCAAAACAGCCGTGTTGTAGTTAGGAAAGTGGGTGGGGGTAGGAGGGGTTAAATTTCTGTGTTTGTGCGTGTGTACATATGTATATAAATATACATGACGGTTCGGTGACACTAATAATGATAATAATAATAATAATAATAATAATAATATTATTATTATTATTAATGTATTTTACAAATTAAAATGATTTAATTACACTAAAATCCTAAAAAAGTTAAAAACGCTTTGTTATGTTGTGTCATTTACTGTAATTGCCTCTAAAAGAGCCAGTTTAAAGGTTTAAATGCCACTCATGAATGACAGAGACTAGGGACAGTGACATTGCCCTATCAAGCAGGACAATGCCCTAGAGACTGACCATAGATACAAAAGATCAGTGCCCAAGCCCCCCTCTCCACCCGAGCTAGGACCAAGGAGGGTCAGGCAATGGCTACTGATGACTCAGCAGATAGGCCTATAGGCTCCCCCAAACCCCCATCCTTAGCTCACAAGGATGGTTAGGTTACAGCGACCAAAGGAAGAAACGAGTTTGAGCGGCACTCAACCCCAGTCTGGCGTTCACCAGTCAGGGACGTTACTTCATCGGCCAAAACAACCACAACCAGGTAATCAGAGAGGTTGAAAGGAGTCTTTATGAATGTTCCATTGTTAAATACGAATAAAAATGCTTTTCAATTTCGTAAAGCATTTTCATCTGAAGTGATTTTTGTGGTTTACCCGAAGTGGTTAATTAAATTCTCATAAGATCGCTCTCTTATACAGTTGAATAAGTTATGGCTATCGACATTAATTTCACCATTGGTTCTAAAATTTGCCCAAATTGTATTTTTTATGAACTGTTGCAAAATATTCAACAAGAAGTTATTGCAATGGTAGGTTGACCTTGATTAAATTATTAAGAATAATGCCGTACCTGAAAGTAACGGGAAAATTAAATTCATGGTATGTATGTATGTATGTATGTATGTATGTAAGTACGTACATATACTGTTTGTATATATATATATATATATATATACACACACATATATATATATATATAGATATATATATATATATATATATATATATATATATATATATATATATATATATATATATACATATATATATATATATATATATATATATAAATAAATTATATATGTATATATATATATATATTTATTTATAAGCATGTATATATATATATATATATATATATATATATATATATATATATATATATATATATATATATATACATACATACATATACCAAAGGCACTTCCCCCAATTTTGGGGGGTAGCCGACAACAACAAGAAACAAAACAAAAAGGGGACCTCTACTCTCTACGTTCCTCCAGCCTAACCAGGGACTCAGCCGAGTTCAGCTGGTACTGCTAGGGTGCCACAGCCCAACCTCCCACATTTCCACCACAGATGAAGCTTCATACTGCTGAGTCCCCTACTGCTGCTACCTCCGAGGTCATCTAAGGCACCGGAGGAAGCAGCAGGGCCTACCGGAACTGCGTCACAATCGCTCGCCATTCATTCCTATTTCTAGCACGCTCTCTTGCCTCTCTCACATCTATCCTCCTATCACCCAGAGCTTTCTTCACACCATCCATCCACCCAAACCTTGGCCTTCCTCTTGTACTTCTCCCATCAACTCTTGCATTCATCACCTTCTTTAGCAGACAGCTATTTTCCATTCTCTCAACATGGCCAAACCACCTCAATACATTCATATCCACTCTAGCCGCTAACTCATTTCTTACACCCGTTCTCACCCTCACCACTTCGTTCCTAACCCTATCTACTCGAGATACACCAGCCATACTCCTCAGACACTTCATCTCAAACACATTCAATTTCTGTCTCTCCATCACTTTCATTCCCCACAACTCCGATCCATACATCACAGTTGGTACAATCACTTTCTCATATAGAACTCTCTTTACATTCATGCCCAATCCTCTATTTTTACTACTCCCTTAACTGCCCCCAACACTTTGCAACCTTCATTCACTCTCTGACGTACATCTGCTTCCACTCCACCATTTGCTGCAACAACAGACCCCAAGTACTTAAACTGATCCACCTCCTCAAGTAACTCTCCATTCAACATGACATTCAACCTTGCACCACCTTCCCTTCTCGTACATCTCATAACCTTACTCTTACCCACATTAACTCTCAACTTCCTTCTCTCACACACCCTTCCAAATTCTGTCACTAGTCGGTCAAGCTTCTCTTCTGTGTCTGCTACCAGTACAGTATCATCCGCAAACAACAACTGATTTACCTCCCATTCATGATCATTCTCGCCTACCAGTTTTAATCCTCGTCCAAGCACTCTAGCATTCACCTCTCTCACCACTCCATCAACATACAAGTTAAACAACCACGGCGACATCACACATCCCTGTCTCAGCCCCACTCTCACCGGAAACCAATCGCTCACCTCATTTCCTATTCTAACACATGCTTTACTACCTGTGTAAAAACTTTTCACTGCTTGCAACAACCTTCCACCAACTCCATATAACCTCATCACATTCCACATTGCTTCCCTATCAACTCTATCATATGCTTTCTCCAGATCCATAAACGCAACATACACCTCCTTACCTTTTGCTAAATATTTCTCGCATATCTGCCTAACTGTAAAAATCTGATTCATACAACCCCTACCTCTTCTAAAACCACCCTGTACTTCCAAGATTGCATTCTCTGTTTTATCCTTAATCCTATTAATCAGTATTCTACCATACACTTTTCCAACTACACTCAACAAACTAATACCTCTTGAATTACAACACTCATGCACATCTCCCTTACCCTTATATAGTGGTACAATACATGCACAGACCCAATCTACTGGTACCATTGACAACACAAAACACACATTAAACAATCTCACCAACCATTCAAGTACAGTCACACCCCCTTCCTTCAACATCTCAGCTTTCACACCATCCATACCCGATGCTTTTCCTACCCTCGTTTCATCTAGTGCTCTCCTCACTTCCTCTATTGTAATCTCTCTCTCATTCTCATCTCCCATCACTGGCACCTCAACACCTGGAACCGCAATTATATCTGCCTCCCTATCATCCTCAACATTCAGCAAACTTTCAAAATATTCCGCCCACCTTTTCCTTACCTCCTCTCCTTTTAACAACCTTCCATTTCCATCTTTCACTGTCTCTTCAATTCTTGCGCCGGCCTTCCTTACTCTCTTCACTTCTTTCCAAAACTTCTTCTTATTCTCTTCATATGACTGACCCAGTCCCTGACCCCACCTCAGGTCAGCTGCCCTCTTTGCCTCACGTACCTTGCGCTTTACTTCCACCTTTTTCTCTCTATATTTTTCATACTTCTCTATACTATTACTCTGCAGCCATTCTTCAAAAGCCCTCTTTTTCTCTTCCACTTTTACCTTCACTCCTTCATTCCACCATTCACTGCCCTTCCTCATGCTGCCTCCAACAACCTTCTTGCCACATACATCACTTGCAATCCCAACAAAATTTTCTTTTGCTAACTTCCACTCCTCCTCTAAATTACCAGTTTCTCTTACTCTCACCTCGTCATATGCCATTTTCAACCTTTCCTGATATTTACTTTTTACCCCCGGTTTTATTAGCTCTTCAACCCTCACTAGCTCCCTTTTACATCCACCTACTCTATTCCCCCCACTCTTTTGCTACAACCAATTTTCCTTCCACCAAAAAATGATCAGACATACCGTTAGCCATACCCCTAAACACGTGCACGTCTTTCAATCTTCCAAACATTCTTTTTGTTATCAACACATAATCCATTAATGCCCTTTCTACTACTCTTCCATTTACCACTCTTACCCATGTATACTTATTTTTATCTTTCTTTTTAAAAAATCTAGCACTTATTACCATCTCTTGTTCAACACACATATCTACCAGTCTCTCACCACTCTCATTTTCACCTGGTACGCCATATT
>NC_090753.1:55391790-55404290 GCF_036898095.1 Palaemon carinicauda
GTGCCTCCACAACAGGAAATGGAATATTTATTATTATTATTATTATTATTATTATTATTATTATTATTATTATTATTATTACCTCTGCCAAGGAAGGTAATAAAATCGAATCGGTTTATTATTTATCTATTTATCTATTTGTCTGTATTTCTGTATGTCGGTGGGCAGGATTACGTCAAAACTACTCGACGGATTTAAACGAAAATTTCACCGCAGATAGATGTTAGGTTTTGGACGACTCCATTAAAATTCGGAGATGATCCAGATCCGGATTTGCATTTATCGCCATCTACATTCAGCATATGAAAGATGGATGCGCAGCCCGTAGAGTTTAGTTAAATGTTACAGGAAAGTTGAATAAACAGTACTCCTCCAGGACCAGCACATGGAAGAAGAAGTTTTTTCCGTAGACTTCAATATAATGTTGGTAATATTCATTGGCGGAGTTCTGTAATCTCTGACTATTATTATTATTATTATTATTATTATTATTATTATTATTATTATTATTATTATTATTATTATTATTATTATTATGAAAGTCCAGAATGGATATTTTGAGTTGAATCAACCCATGCTTTACTAATGACAAAATTTCCTCTGAAATTAGCAGTAGAAATTTGAATTCCAAAGAATGTTTATTACGGGAAAAACGAGGAGTTTAAAATAAAATTGACTTCTTGAAACTATTGATATATTCACATACCTGAAATTATTGACGTATCGGGAGGCCTAATCCTTTGAATTATTGACGCTTTGAAGAAAGCCATCTCAAAGTTTTAAAATTATACTTTAAGAATCTTCTTCCAGAGTCAAATGGTTTCTGAGTTCACTGGAATAGTGGTTGAAGGTTTCTTCTTCAAACTGGAATAAGAGAAATGTGGCAAATTCAGAACAGCTGTACTAAAATTAGCAATCTCGTGGTGGCCTATTGGAAACGTCCCCGTCTGGCGTTCTGCTGGACGGGAGATCGAGTCGCGCTCAAACTCGGAAGTTTCTTGTAATGTCATCAACTCCGCCATCCTTGTGAGCTAGGGACGGAGGTTTTGGGAATGCCTAGAGGTCTACCTGCTGAATATCAGCAGCCATTGCCTGGCTCTCTAAGGTCCTAGCTTGGGTGGAGAGAAACCTTGGGGGTTGATCATATGGATATATGGTCAGTCTTTAAGGCATTGTCAATGTCCATTGACTTTACCAATCATGAATAGCCTTTAAACCTTTAAAGTAACCTAATCAGACGATGTGACAACCTCGACTCCTACATCATCAAATTAGGACATTAAACTTGAAATGTACCAAAATACGAGTTAAAAGTCACAAAGAAGCCCCCATTATTTCAGTTAATAAAAAAAAAACAGCATCTATCTTTATGCCAAATGTTAATCATTAGCCTACTTGATATCTCACACCAGCAGAAATTAATCTTACTCTTTAAAAAATCATGAGAATATTATTTTTACCCTTTATGAAATCATGTAAATAATATTTTTACTCTATGAAATTATGAAAATATTAGTTTTACCCTTCATGAAATCTTGGAAATATAATTTATACCCTGTATGAAATCATGTAAATATTTTATTTTTTTTATTTTCAAACATTCATGCGATGATTTGATACCCAGATCTTACACAAGAAATTAAAACATTATAATATCTTATAAGCGAGTTACTGTATTTATTCTTGATAAATATAGCCTCATCTCCCTTGAAAATAGAGATGAACATCCATCTAGCTAGAGCGATTGAACGCAACAATTTGGTGAGCTCTGATTGGCCATAACAAGCTAAGTTGTGATTGGTGGTTGCCTTGGGTCAGTAGTGTTCCACACAACTCTTACGTCGTAGTCAAAACAAGGTAATCAATTCCCGTGAAAAAGTTCTATTTGTTCAAACATGGATCTTTTAACTAGAATAATTGTTTATTTCACTAAGCAAAAAAGTAGTGTCTTAATTATTTACATTAGAATTTGGATTTGAAATTCGTAATTTAGTTTAGATATGCATGGATATTTTACCCCTCCTTAGCTGCTTTCATTCATCAAAAGTCCTTGTGTGACGTCATATACAACAACCAATCACAGCAGAGAATGAGTTGCCACATATTTCCCGGTGACAGAGGAAAGGCCTATTACCTTTCAAAAAGGTTGATTGATACGTAAGAAGTATATACCTTTAAAGGTCGTTCATGAATGGCATAGGCAAGGGACAGTGAAAATATCCTTGCAGGACAATGTCCTTGAGACACAAGCCCCTCTCCACCCCGGGAGGGCCAGGATAAGACTGCTGATGACTCAGCATGTACTCCGTCCAATAGATTACCAGGCGGGGACGTTTCCAATAGGCTACCACAACCCTAATATCGAGATGGTGCTACAGATGTTCTTCCGTGGCGATAGTCACAGATAGTTCTGGAACATGTTTATTTAACAAAAATAAAGCTCATTAACCCTTTTACTGACATTGGTGACTCAATCCAAATGAGAAAAAGGGAATCCTCTTTTAAATTCACACAAACCATAACAAGTTTGTATATATTGGAAAGTTCTTCATAAGACCTTTTCAATAAATATAAAGAAACTGGTATTTATGTGGTCTTGAAAGATTTTTCTACATCAAGGGTTTTATTGAATTCACCACCAATAGTGAAAGGGTTAAAAGCATCCGCCATACAACACAATATTCATGACAGGATTTTATATATATATATATATATATATATATATATATATATATATATATATATATATATATATATATATATATATATATATATATATACATATATATATATATATATGTATATATATATATATATATATATATATATATATACATATATATATATATATATGTATATATATATATATATATATATATATATATATATATATATATTTATAACTATAACTGAAATACGAATAAACATACAATATACCTTATAAACAATACATAAAATCTTTTCTATGTACCATCGTAAATTAAGTTCAGTGTCGTCACGAGGCTCTCGAAGATACAACACAGACAAATTGAGGGATCAATGAAAGGCAACATTAAGTGGTTAAATCCATCGAGTCTTTACAAAAGTTTTTACTCCGAAGAGAATCGATCATTTATGAAGAGACTCGAGAGAGGACAGAGAGGAGACACCTCACACATGAACGAGACATAAAAGAGATGAGTAACACTCTCACACTTGACTTGGAAGAGCTCTTTGCATTGAAGTTGCTCGCGAAAACAAAGTGATAATTTCTATCTTTTGTTTTTATTTGACCCTGATCGAATCTGTGTACGTTTATTAAAACCTTCTTCTTTCTTCTTTTCTTTTGTCACTCATGAATGGCAGAGGCAAGGGACAGTGGCATTGCCCTATCAAGCAGGAAAATGCCCTAGAGATTGACCTTATATACATATGATCAGCGCCATAGCCCCCTCCCCACCCAAGCTAGGAACAAGGAGGGCCAGGTAATGGTTGCTGATAACTCAGCAGGTAGAATTATAGGCTCCCCCAAACACCCAATCCATAGCTCACAAGGATGGTGAGTTTACAGCGAACAAAAGAACTAACAAGTTTGAACGGGACTCGAAGCCCAGTCTGGCGTTCACCAATTAGGGACGTTACCACATCGGCCACCACACTCCTGGAGATCTAGAGGTTAAAGGAATCTGGTTTCAGTTCGTTTCATCAGATCAGATGTCACTAGAATATCAGCCGGGAAAGCCCAAACCCCAACTACGATGCCCTACCACAGCAGTAGTCTCCCCAACAAACAACTTAAACTTATGGTCCCTGGCGGGGATCGATCTGCTGCTATGCAAAAGCTAGGCGAACACGTTACTACTGTACTACCCAGGGGTCTAAGATGCTTAATTTTCCTTTGTTTATGATGCCATTTATGAAAATAATATATTAGTTATTTACTGGTTACTGAATATTTTTTTTAGAAAGTGTATACGTTTAATTTGATTCATAGAATTTTGGTTGTATAACCAGGAATTAGGACCAAGGTCATTCAACGCTGGGGGGGGGGGGGGGGGTGAATTAACTGAGGCTTCTTTGTCTAGGTTTATTTCTGTATAAGCGTACACGACCCGTCAAAGATGACGGCTAAATATGTAGATAGACATGCACGCACACGCAGAGTACCTCTCGGGGTACCCCCTCTCACCAGAGTATGAGTGCTCCCTCTTCCCCCTACCCAAGGTAGATAGGTATAGACCTGGGAATGCCGTTGAGCGTGACAGAAAAGAAATAGAATATATATATATATATATATATATATATATATATATATATATATATGTGTGTATGGACAATGTCTTAGTCAATTAGTGGCGTTCAGAAATCGAAGACAGTTTCTCTCTGGACAGACTGTCCTGCAGATAGTTTTCAGAATAACAGCAGAAATACTTTCACTTCTCTCCCTTTATTGTTTGGTGTCGACACGTGTTTCGGATCACACTAAGTTTAGGAACTAAAATGTAATACATATATATATATATATATATATATATATATATATATATATATATATATATACTGAATATAGCCAGGCACTTGCTCTTTATTATAAATGGGAGATGGTCTTCCCTTTTGGTCATTCAAATGGGTCCCTCTTTTGTGTCAGCAACTTTTAAGTGTTCTCGAAAATTTTGTCTTTGGAGCCCAAGTCTTTTATCTACTAAAGGCCTTTTGAGTTTCTTGAATATCTAAATAAAGAAAATAGCTTAATTTCATTCTTGGAAATTTGGGGCCATCTAACCCTCTTCTAGATCCTTCAATCTTGTTCCACATAAAATGAAGGGTGAATTAGATACTCAAGTCTAACTATGAACTTGAATTCAATCGCTTATTTTCTATCCCTGATAAATTTTTACCTCCGCCAACGAAGTTGGGAGGAGGTTATGTTTTCGGCCCTGTTTGTCTGTTTGTCTATTTGTCCGTTCCGTCTGTTTGTGAACAACTTCTTGGCCACAATTTCACTCACAGAGTAGTGAAACTCTCAGGGAGTAATTGTTATGTTGAGATGTAGAAGCGAGTCAATTTTCAAAGTCCTAGGTCAAAGGTCAAGGTCAAGCAAAAGGTTAACCGAATTAACCCTAATCTTAACAAGTTCGCACATATTTTTCACACAGACTTCAAATACCCTGACGGTCTAAATTGATTCTGGGAAAGGCCAGCTGGTTTCGAGAAATAAGCTGCTGTGGCGGAGGTCTGCACTGAGAGTGCTTTTATAGGTGTTCCATATTTCTGCCAGACTTAGAACACTTAATTAATTAACTATAATCTATATTCTTATTTTGGTATTTCATATTTTTCCATAGAACCTATATTGAATTGAACATATGATAATTTTAGTTGTATTATTTCCCAATAGTCACACGATCATCTCCAAGAAGTTCCTTTCAGATCTATTTGTTCTACTATTTCTGTGCTACTTTGATTTAGTTATATCAACTATACTCTGTAATACATAAAGTCCGTAAATCAAGTGTTAGAGGTTCAGCGTGTGACGTTGCTAAAATAATTGAAGAATCTGCAGCGGGAAGCTGCTGTTGACGGCCATCCCACATTTGCATGCTGAATTTAAGGTCACTATTTAGACTCCTATCCTTTGCCCAGAATTTAAGACATTGTTGATATAGTTGGAAATGTCACATTTTAAACCATTTTTATTCAAAGGATACTATAAAGTCCCCTTAACAGAAAATGCTATGAAAGCTTCTGCCCTTATCACATCTGCAGTTCCATTTCAATAAACTGTTTTTCCCTTTGACATGACAAATGCTGTTGTAACCTTTCAACGTTTAATGGATACATTTTTCTGATTTACATGGAGTAGATGTCGTCATGATGATATTGTCGTGCACATCAGTACTTTGGAAGCACATCTAAAGAGCTTGAGGAACATATTTCTTAAGCCTTAGAGAAGCAAAACTAACGTGTCAACCAGGCAAAAAACTATCATTAGAAAAGATCTGATGGTGCCGGTATAGTAGGTGGCCTACCGCTTTGAATCTGGTATTGTAGGTGGCCTACCACTTTGATTCTGGTATAGTAGGTGGCCTACCGCTTTGATTCTGGTATAGTAGGTGGCCTACCGCTTTGATTCTGGTATAGTAGGTGGCCTACCGCTTTGATTCTGGTATAGTAGGTGGCCTACCGCTTTGATTCTGGTATAGTAGGTGGTCTACCGCTTTGATTCTGGTATAGTAGGTGGCCTACCGCTTTGAATCTGGTATTGTAGGTGGCCTACCGCTTTGATTCTGGTATAGTAGGTGGCCTACCGCTTTGATTCTGGTATAGTAGGTGGCCTACCGCTTTGATTCTGGTATAGTAGGTGGCCTACCGCTTTGATTCTGGTAAAGTAGGTGGCCTACCGCTTTGATTCTGGTATAGTAGGTGGCCTACCGCTTTAATTCTGGTATAGTAGGTGTGGATTATTGTATATATTATCTTTCTTATATGCACCCTTTACTATTCATAAATTATGCCCGTTACCAACGCATGGGCATGAGTCGCACTGTCAGCACTCCGTGCATGCGCATTGATAGTCGTCTTGCTTCTCTTGGCACGAGCTGTGCGCCTTGCAGAGCACCACTGTTCATAACTCCTTGCTGTATGGAATAAATGCAATTTACGACTCGGGATTTTACTTCTCCATCTCTGCAATCACCTGTCTTCATCTACAAGACTTCATCACCTATCACCATGGCGCAGTGACTAAACCATTCAGCATTTTAAGGGAACACCGGAATCCAGCATTTGCATCGAGCCGCCATTGCCCATTTCCCCTCGACTACAAGTGGATTTTACAGTGTCTGTGCTTTGTTTGCGAACCGTTCATGCAGTGCCAGTGCAGTGTGGTGTTAGTGATTTTATGTCAGTGGGTAATATTTCTCTTGTGTGTCGAGCCCTTCATGCCCATATAAGAACCCTTTTACCCCTACTCATCACAAGAAAGCGAGGTGCATCCACCCTCTTTCATCACCGGAAACGCACTGCCAGTGGCCGCTGCCCAGCCTACCCGCCGCTACTCCCCACCACCCAGGAGCCCTCCCATGCTCCTCCCCTGTTGCCATATACCACTTTATTTACAGTGATTTTTAAGATAAAAACTGTAGAAAGTCTCTTTTCTCTTGTTATCTTTTCATTTAAACTGTGGGTGACAGCTGAAATCTTTTCATTTAAACTGTGGGTGACAGCTGAAAACGTTTTGCAATGTCGACTACCTCATATCAAGACGAGTCTGGGGATATGCAACATGACCTGGACAATGAAGACCGGCAGTTGCCTTCACACCCAGGCTCACCAACAGACCGTCGAACCCCTCCAGTCTTCTCAACGATGGAAACCCTGCCTTTACTCTCACCACACCTGACTATACCGCCTTCAACAGCTACAGGTGGGGAGTTAAGGATCCTTATCAAGTACCTGGAGGAATCTCGACAGGCCGAGTTGGCTACACGTCGGAGAGAGGAGGATCAACGTCGCCACGAGGAAGAACTACGTCGCCAAGAGGACAACCTAAGAAGAGAGGAGGAAGCCCAGCGTTTCACCGCCCTGTTGCAGCTACTCATGGTCAACCCTGGCCACCAGCAAGCAACACCACCGGACTCGCAACAACTTCCTACTCAATCGTCAGTGCCTTCAAGTTCCCAGCACCCACTCCCACAGAAAGCCATCGCCCAGACCCCACCGCCCTTACGTCCCGATGCCACATACCAAGTGTTTAGGGAATGGCGTAGACGCTGGGATGACTACAGTGTGATGGTGGACCTAGGGACTTTATCTACCAGGAAGCAGCTAATACAACTTCGTATGTGCCTCAGCCTGGAGACTCAAAGAATACTGGAACACACACTCAACGTGCCACCAGACACAGATCGGAGTGTGGAGGAAGTCTTAAATGTTCTCCAGGAACACATCAAGAACCTGCGAAATGAAGCTTTACGTCGCAGGGACCTGCTTTCCTGCAAACAGAGGGAAGGGGAAAGCTTCAGCGAGTTCTACGTCAGACTGAAGCACGTAGCAGAGGAAATTGACGTCTGTCCTGGCCAGTGTGCAGTTTGTGAGGAAACTCAGCTTAAGATGATCATCATCATGGGAGTCAGAGATGAGGAGCTCACACAAAAACTTATTGCCCTGGACACCTCAGCTTCTTTGGCCACCATGGTCAATGAATGTCGCTCCTATGAGGCCACAAGGACAGCCACCACCGCCATACGTGCCCCTCCTTCTAAATTGTGTGCTGTCTCTACTTACAAGAAAACCAAAGGACAGGGCAGCAAAGGTGCTACTTCCCACCCAAACTTTAACAGGGACACTCCATGCCTTTCCTGCACAAAAAAGCACGGCTCTACAGAAAAGTGTCCAGCTGCTGACAGCATATGTGGAAACTGTGCTGGCAAGGGACACTGGAAGAAGACTTCAAAATGTCCTGCCAACAAGGCCACATGTAGACACTGTGGCCGAGTGGGTCACTACGACAGATGTTGCCGACAGCAGATGAATGCCAAGCAGGGCGGCCCACCCAAAGCCACGCCCCCCTCCAGCAGGCCTTCAAATTGTCGCAAGGTTGAGGCCCTTTCCACAACAACTTGCCCTTCACCGGTACCCGTATCCCTCGACCTCACCTACAATGGTGAGACATCCAAGATTCTGATGCTGCCAGACACAGGAGCTGACGTATCAGTGATGGGTCCACAGCACTTGGAACTGCTTCAAATCACCAGGGACGAGCTACAACGTTCTGCCACCTCAGTGACACTCACAGCAGATGGATCACAGATGACACCAGCTTTAGGTACCCTTAAGGCCACTCTGTCTTTGGCCAACCGATCCTGTCATGCCATGATCCAAGTCCATGAAGGTATCCAGATGCCACTCCTGTCCTACGCACACTGCAAGGAGTTGGCCATCATACCGCCAGACTTTCCACGGCCCATCCTACAGGTCGTCCACGTGAACCGATGTAAGGATCTACCCCTCCACGCCAACTCGACCCCTGCTGAGGCCCGAGAATATTTCCTTAGAACCTTCCCTGATGTGCTTGTGTCTAAGGAGGACCTTAAAGCAGCTCCACTGAGGTCGATGGCAGGACCTCCAATGAAAATCCACCTTAAAGAGGACGCTGTTCCATTCGCCATTCACACCCCAAGGCAGATCCCCTATGCTTTCCGCGAACCTGTCAAGATAGAACTAGATTCTATGGTCCAGCAGGGTATCATCACGCCTTGTGGAGACGAGCCATCGGAATGGTGCCACCCCCTAGTTGTCGTCCCAAAGGCAAAAGGAGTTCGCATCACAGTGGATCTCACCAAGCTGAACACTCAAGTCTCCAGACCAGCCCACCCTTCGCCCACACCCATAGCTGCTGTCCGTACCGTCGATCCCACAGCCAAATTCTTCACCACTGCGGACGCTCTACACGGTTACTGGCAGATGGAGCTAGCGGAGGAGGACCGTCATCTCACCACTTTCATTACTCCTTATGGACGCTTCCAGCATTGCCGAGGACCTATGGGCTTCGCTGCCACCGGCGACGCCTACTGTTACCGCGGTGACCTAGCTCTCCAGGGTATGAAGAAATGTGTCAAGGTTGTCGATGACATTCTCATCTTTGACGACGACTTACTGTCACATTACCACAGGATCCATGAATTACTCACTCGCTGTCGCAAAAACGGCATCACTCTCAACAGAGATAAGTTCGTAGTAGCGGAGACCCGAGTAAATTTCTGTGGATCCACCCTTTCCGAGGAAGGAATAGCTGCCGATCCAGGACGTGTTACAGCTTTGCAAGACTTCCCCACACCTTCCAACTTGACAGACTTACATTCTTTCATGGGGTTAGTTAACCAACTGGCAGAGTTCACTCCAGATATCGCCCTGACTGCACAGCCCCTACGCCCACTCATGAGCCCTAAGCGCTCTTTTATTTGGACACCGGACCACAACCAGGCCTTCAAACGTGTGAAGCAAGCACTTTCAAGCCCTCCAGTTCTAGCGTCTTTTGACCCAACTTTGCCAACCATTCTCCAGACTGATGCATCTCGTCTCTACGGAATAGGCTACGCTCTCCTCCAGGACCATGGTTCCGGACGTCTGCAAGTAGTCCAGTGTGGATCCCGTTTTCTCGCAGACGCCGAGACGAGGTATGTGACAATCGAGTTGGAGATGCTTGCTGTATCTTGGGCTCTCACAAAGTGCCGTTTGTACCTCCAAGGACTGCCATCCTTCACTCTGCAAACAGACCATCGTCCACTAGTGCCCATTATCAACAGCTACACGCTGGACATGATCGAAAACCCACGGCTCCAGCGAATGAAGGAACGTATGTCACAATACCAGTTTACTGCAATGTGGCGTGCTGGCAAGTCTTTATGCATTCCAGATGCACTCTCGCGCGCACCTGTCAGCTACCCAATGTCTGAGGATATGATCGGCTGTGCTGAAGTAACGTCACACGTCAGGTCTGTCATCAACGTCGTAATAGCTTCCCAGGAAGAGGATGCCACAATCGTCAACACCGACCAAACTCTACAGGACATGTCAACAGCAGCGCCGGCCGACCCTGACTACGTCCGCCTTCATGATTGTATTGTGTCCGGATTTCCCACGAATCGGTACGACCTGCATGCTTCTTTGCTACCATATTGGAAGCTGCGAGAAGCCCTTTCTACTGATGGTACCCTCGTGCTCTACGGTGCCAGAATAATAGCTCCTGCCGCTCTATGTCGCCACACACTAGCCAGACTCCACGACAGCCACCGAGGTGTTGAAGCCACTAAACGTCGAGCTCAACAAACTGTCTTCTGGCCTGGGATACTCTGATATTGCTAACACCGTTGCTGCCTGTGAGCCCTGCCAAGTCCTACGCCCAAGCCAACAGCAGGAACCTCTTCACAACGATGACCACCCATCGAGGCCCTTCGAGTCGGTATCAGCGGATTTCTTCCAGGTAGCGGGGAAGTCCTTTCTTGTTGTCGCCGACCGCCTCTCCTTGCAAGGGTGACACCACTGCCTCCTCAACCAAACGGCACTTTTGCCGCTACTTCAGAGAGGTAGGTGTTCCCCTACGCCTACGCACCGATGGAGGACTCCAGTTTACCAGCAGAGAGTTTGCTGACTTCACAGAGTGTTGGGGTGTACACCACATAACTTCATCGCCACACTACCCGCAGTCTAATGGACATGCCGAGGCTGCAGTCAAAGCTGTCAAGCACTTGATCCTCAAAACGGCCCCTTCAGGAAACATTGACTGTGAGGCTTTTGATCGTGGCCTCCTTATGTTACGAAACATGCCTAACCACTCTGGTCGCTCTCCTGCCCAGATCCTGTATGGTCACCCTCTCCGTACTTGTGTGCCCGCCCATCCTCAGTCATTCATGGAATGTTGGCAAGAAAAGGCCCATGATTGTGACCGACGAGCTGCTGCCAGAGCGGCTCAAGTGAAACGCAACTACGACGCCCACGCCCGTCCCCTGCCCAGACTGAACGTGGGCCAACATGTCCGTCTCCAGGACCCAACATCCCATAGGTGGGACAAGATCGGGATTATCATGGGTGGCATGAGATCACACGAGTACGAAATTCGCCTCCCTAGTGGTGGAGTGCTACGTCGGAACCGTCGCTTCTTGTATCCAGTGCCCAGTCCCAATCAAGTCCCAACTCTGATCTCCCTGTGGTCCCTAGCTCTGACATGGAAAAGTCCTCAATTCCCTCCACAACTTCCCGCAGGTCTCCAAGATTAAACAGGCCTACATAGTGTACAAGGCCCTGGGGCCATTTACGCAACTGCTGCATAATTTTATATTTTATACATTTTATGTTGTTTGCTTTGCACACTATTATTTACGTAGTTCATTGTATGTAACTTGCTTAGTACGTTCAAGATACCTATTTGAACGCAAAAGGGGAGGGGAGGTGTGGATTATTGTATATATTATCTTTCTTATATGCACCCTTTACTATTCATAAATTATGCCCGTTACCAACGCATGCGCATGAGTCGCACTGTCAGCACTCCGTGCATGCGCATTGATAGTCGTCTTGCTTCTCTTGGCACGAGCTGTGCGCCTTGCAGAGCACCACTGTTCATAACTCCTTGCTGTATGGAATAAATGCAATTTACGACTCGGGATTTTACTTCTCCATCTCTGCAATCACCTGTCTTCATCTACAAGACTTCATCACCTATCACCAGTAGGTGGCCTACCGATTTGATTCTGGTATAGTAGTTGGCCTACCGCTTTGATTCTGGTACAGTAGGTGGCCTACTGCTTTGATTCTGGTATAGTATGTGGCCACTACTTTGATTCTGGTATAGTAGTATAGTAGGTGGCCTACTGATTTAATTCTGGTATAGTAGGTGGCCTACCGCTTTGGTTCTGGTATAGTAGGTGGACTACCGATTTGGTTCTGGTATAGTAGGTGGCCTACCGCTTTGATTCTGGTATAGTAGGTGGCCTACCGATTTGGTTCTGGTATAGTAGGTG
>NC_090753.1:55414290-55426790 GCF_036898095.1 Palaemon carinicauda
TCCATAATTTGATATAAAAAGTCAATTATAAACGCCTCTTATCAGTAACCATATCAATTATTGGCCCACAGTGGTGAATAATCATGTGAACAGGTAGGTCTGCCCTATTATTTCCCCCTTCTACTTTATCCCTTTTTTCCTTTTGTTGTGGCCTAATTGGTAACGTTTATGCCTGGTGTTTGCCAGACAGGGGCTCCAGTCCCGCTCAAACTTATCAGTTCCTTTAGTGTCTGCAACCTTACCATCCTTGTGAGCTTAGATTAGGGGATTTGGGGGAGCCTATAGGTCTACCTGCTGAGTCATCAGCAGCCATTGCCTGGCCCTCCCTGGTCCTAGCTTGGGTGGAGAGGGGGCTTGTGCGCTGATCATATATGGTTAGTCTCTAGGACATTGTCCTGCTTGCTAGGACAATGTCACTGTCCCTTGCCTCTGCCGTTCATGAGTGACCTTTAAACCTTTAAAATTTGCCCCATAGTCACTTGTAAAATAAGTTTTTTATTATTAGGGATATTTCAAAGTGAGGTTGGGTCTGCCCCAAGGATTTCTCCTTCCACCCAAATCCTGATTTTACTCCCTATGCAAATCAATTACAACTCACCATCATCATCATATCCTCCTACGCCTATTGACGCAAAGGGCCTCGGTTAGATTTCGCCAGTCGTCTCTATCCTGAGCTTTTAAATCAATATTTCTCCATTCATCATCTCCTTCTTCACCCTTTATAGTCCTCAACCATGTAGGCCTGGGTCTAAAACCCAAACTAAAAACAATACAGAATGACTAATTTTTTACGGGTATGCCCCAATCCTTTTTTACTTCCTTTCATCAAATCTCCTAAAACCACCACCTCTCTCTCCCTACCCCGTCTCCTCCAACCCCGCCCCCCCCCCCCCCCCCCCAACACTACTTACTAACTCTTCTTGATAACAAACGCGAATTAAACATTTTGTGGAAAAAAAAAATTTGAATTAAAATTCACTTCTTCCTTCAAGAATTTCAAATGATATCAGTAATTCGTCTTCTCTTTCTGCAAAAGATCAAAGACAAGAAATGAAATTGGAATAGGAAATAAACGACAAAAAGGAAAGTAAAGCAGATTACGTTGTTGAAAAGAGAAGAAAACTTGTAATTACTAAATATTAATGCTTTCCTTTTCATTTCTGTTTTTTTTTTTCCATAATTCTTTTCTTTTATTGACGGAAAATGAAACCATAGTACGGTATGTTAAGATTCATACTGAATAGACGCGCTCTCTCTCTCTCTCTCTCTCTCTCTCTCTCTCTCTCTCTCTCTCTCAAAGGACTGCCAATTAAGAATTCCTCACCTGGAACTGAACCTCATTCAATGGCCAACAGGAATTGCTTCGTAAACGAACGATTTCTTGTTTTAACTGTACCAACCGTGTGTCACACAATTGTACATAATTATTTTGTATATATTATGCTTGTATCTGAGCTCTTCCCTCGCACTAAAAAGAACCTGAATGATCATGTCTCCGTTTTGCTCTGTAATATTGTCTGTCTCTCGAACATGTTATGTCCTGTTGCCTTGAGGTTTTGTATATAAAGGAGAGTGTTCCTTAATAAACAACTCAGTCGATTGCATCCTGCCTTTGAGTTCACAACCCTCTCTCGGCACCGTCACATTGATGACCCCGGAAGTCGACTCGCTCCCACTGCCTTCCACCCCCACCTCCCTCGCCCCTCCATCGTTGGTACTATGGCGGACTCTACTACAGCAGTTGGCGCTGCGGCCGCCCCATTGAAACTTTCACCGTTCGCCAGCGGAGAGGCGTTTGCTTGGTTTCAGCGCGCAGAAGTCCAGTTTCGCATCAACGGCGTGACTCGCTCAATCACCATAGCAGATTATGTTCTAGCGGCGATACCCGAGGACACCTTCCCGGAAATATCCGACTGGCTTTGTGAACAAGGAGACACACCAATAGCGTATGACGCCCTCAAAACATACCTTCTGCTGCAGTACTCGCCGTCGCCAGCCGCCCGTGTAGCAAAGCTTTTTCAGCTCTCGCAACAACCGTTGGGGGACCAAAGGGCTTCACTTGCCCTCAGGGAAATGACCAGTATCGCTCGCCTTCAACCTGCCGCAGACGGCTCTCCTTGTGAGGTGAACCTACTTCGTGCCTTTGGATACGCCTTTTACCCGAACCTATACGTGCTGCCATACCCGATGTCGATAGTTTACCCATGAAGGACTTGATGACCAAAGCCGACACCCTTATGGACAGCCACTTCAAGACCTCCATCAACGCCTCCACCCCTGACGAAGAGGATGCCTATTCAATGTCAACTGAAGCTGACATGAATGCCTTAGGACATACACGCCCACACCGTGACGTGCCGAAGCAGAGACAAAGCCGCCCACCACCCACCAATCGCTCGCGCCCCAACAAACAACTTCTACAGCCACTTACTACCTCCCATCCGCCGCAGTTTTGCTACTACCACTTCAGATTCGGGGCAACTGCGAAGAAATGTGCCGAGGATTGTCAGTGGCCAAAAAAACGTGTAAGTAGGCCATCGCTCGTGGCGGTGGCCTCCCGTGTTTCTAATCTTTTCTTTTTACAGTAATTAGATGAAAAGACCATATCTGTAAATCATAAAATTATCGGTACCATTAACCCTTTGGTGACCCCGGCCGTGGAAACATCCATGTCAGGCTCATGGAATTTGGCCGGGAGCAAAATCGACTAACCAACAGAGGAATATTTTCTGCACTTTAGCACGGCCAAATTATAATAGCTATGAGCTTATGGTTTAATGCATTATGTCAAAGAATGATTGAACATTTTCATAATATAATGAAAATATCTTTGCAATGCCTAAAACTCCCTGGTGATCCGTTGATGCATTTTGGAGTCATCCGTTCATATAACCGTAACGGCCCCGGTCAGTAGATACTTATTTCATAGATATATCCACTAAAAATCGAGAAGTCATCTGACAATAGTGAGATTTGCATCCGAGTGAGGCCCATAATAGTGTACCGCACACGTATCACACACTCATAAACTGTAAGGGTATCTCTGTTTTCTGCATATTGTTGTTATCGCTCTCCCCTCGTACTGATAACTTGTTTCTGCCTGTATGTGCTTGTATTAATCTACTTAAATTTTTGTGACCTTCTTCCACGGAAACTTGTATAAAAGCTCGCTGTTTGTTGAAATAAAGTTAGTTGCAATTACCCCGTCTGTCAGTTACCACCTAGCTGGTGCATACGCACATTGGTGACTCCAGAGTGACCGGCTTGGTGCATATGCACAGTAAAAAACGTCTATAGAAAGTGGATAGTATCAACACTTGTACAATACTGGTACAATACAGGTAAAGTAAACATTCAGTACCTTGCTTGCTTTCACTGAATTTAGTACGTGTTTGCAGTTGTCAACCCAAATATTTTTCTCTGGTGTACTGACGGTGTTCGGAGAGTGCTCGTGCATTTTGTATGCCAATAAAGCATTACATATAGTGTTGAATAGTGTTGGGGGTTTGCAAGGCAAAAAGTGTCCGAAATCTATTCAACTTTCCATTGCAATCTTCATTGTTTTCTAATCGGTACTCATTACCTCCGTCAACGAAGTTGGAAGGAGGTTATGTTTTCGAACCTATTTGTGTGCTTGTTTGTGTGTGTGTTTTTCATTACGAACAGCTTCCTGGCCACAAATTCTAATCACAGATTAATGAAACTTGCAGGGATTAACTGTTATGTAATTAGATGGAAATGATTAAACCATAAGTTTGGACATCGTTGTCACAGACTTCAATCTTGGTTCATATTTGAGTGTATGAAAATCCTCGCCAATTAATACATGTGCTAAGGTCAAAAGTCAAGGTCAATATCGCACGAAAGGTCGAGAAAAAACCTGCCGCGGCGGAGGTCCGGAGTCTACTGAGTGCCCTTCAAGATCTTTTCATTGTAACTGCTGGATTCCTACTAAGCCCCCTTAGTACTTGGTTGCTGAATGGCATCACAGGCACCACCGCCGTGTTGTTTAGCCATAAGTTATAAATACATTTCAATCTAATATACATACACACACACACACACACATATATATATATATATATATATATATATATATATATATATATATATATATATATATATTCAAATAAGCCATATATATATTTTTGATACATTCATGTCTGGATTCTCTTAACGACCTCGGGATCAGAGCCCCAGGCGAAATCACACAAAGACAAGAGCTTGGCTCCGGCCGGGAATCGAACCCTGGTCGGCAAGCTTGTACAGACAGTGACTAACCCACTTGGCCAAGTGGGTTAGTCACTGTCTGTACAAGCTTGCCGACCAGGGTTCGATTCCCGGCCGGAGCCAAGCTCTTTTCTTTGTGTGATTTCGCCTGGGGCTCTGATCCCGAGGTCGTTAAGAGAATCCAGACATTAATGTATCAAAAATATATATATATATGGCTTATTTGAATATGAAAAACACGTAAAAATGTGCAAAATTTATCATATATATATATATATATATATATATATATATATATATATATATATATATGCAATTCTCAGTTTCTTTCTATCTTTAGTTAGTTACGCTATGTAACTTTAATGTAAATAGGTTAACACACATGGTAATTTCTAAGCGTAAAAAAGAAAAAAGGAATTACCTTTTGTTATAAATCCAAGCTCATTTAAATCAACATCACCATTACACCATGATAGATCAGTCATTTCTACACATTTTTTTCACATAAAATAAGATGCTCTAACATAACCTCTCATATTTTCAAAATGCATTAAAAAAATATCTATACGTTTTTTGCATAACATTACCGCAAATTTTCACAACTGAATAGAGACATTATGATGATTTCCTTTGCTTGAGATGAAGAGAAATGTTTTCAGGAATGTCATTCTGGGGAAAGCTGTGTTCTTGATGTTCACGTGCATTTACGTAATTGAAAAGGGAAGGTTTTAATATGAAACATATTCTCTAACAGATAAAAATATGAATTAAAAAACAATTATTCACTCTCGTATCTACACAGTAATCAATTATATTTTAAATATAATTAAAAAATCTTTCCTTTTTTAAACATTAAAACCTTTAGAAATCATCACAATTAATTAATTAATTAATCCATTAATCAACAACAATTACATGTACGAATTACATGGATTAGATTGAAATGTATTTATAACTTTGGGCTAAAAAGTACGGCGTTGGGGCCTGTGATGCCATTCAGCAAACAAGTACAACGGGGGGTTAGTAAGAATCCTGCAGTTACAATGGAAAGATCTGGAAGGGCACGCAGTAGAGCGCAGATCCCCACCGCGGCAACTTATTTCGCGACCTTTGCTCGATCTTGACCTTAACCTTTGACCTTAACATGTATTAATTGGCGTGGATTTTTATACAGTCAAATGTGAACCAAGTTTGAAGTCTGTGACAACAATGTCCAAACTCATAGCTGATTACGTGAATTGGACATTTTGCTGGACACTGACCTCGATCTTTGACCTTGACCCTCCAAAATCTAATAATTTCCTGTTATTTACATAACAGTTAATCCCTGTAAGTTTCATTACTCTACGATTTAAATTGTGGTGAGGAAGCTCTTCACAAACAAACATATATATATATATATATATATATATATATATATATATATATATATATATATATATATATATTAGTGACTATAAATGACCAAAAAAATACAAAGTAACATATGACTAAAAAAAACGGAAAATATATTTTTCACTAAAATGATCTATAAAACCCTTAGGGTTAATTTTTATCAAAAAAAAAAAAAAACAGTAACAAAGACTGATAAAAAAGCTTAGTACTGAAACAAAATAAGAGACATATTGGGATATCATGCAACGCCTACAAGAAATGAAAAATGTAAAATACATTTCTGGAATGTAAAGAAAACATCAAAGAAGATTAAAGGACTCCTTCCCTGTCCTTCTAAATCCTAGAGCAGTGGTTCTCAATCTTTTTCAGTTGATGGCACCCTAAACTGATGTAACCATTACTGTGGCACCCCTTCTTCACCACCCCACCATATCTCATGAATTAACTTATTTGATGAATATAATTACTGTACTAGCGGCTTTGAATCCATTAAGGAGAAACGTCGCTATATACAACACTAGACATTATTATTATTTTTATTATCATCCATTATCAAACCAAATCCAACACCACCGTACAATGTAGAAATACAAAGAGCATATTAGAAGATTTGAAGTAAAGAGTTATGAATGCAGACTAAATAAAAAGAAAATGGTAATCGCCCTTAAGCAAAGAAGAAAAAAACACCTATTTTAGTGAGATGTGTGTGCTTGATGTGACTGACAGATCCGTTTTACATTGGGTTGAATGGTGGACAAACATACTCACATTTCTTCCTCAAGAGTTTTCAGCCTTTCCCTTTTGTTAGTTTTAATGTTTGCTAGAGCAGAAAACCCCAACTCACATTGGTAAGAAGTAGAGAACTGGATTAACATTACCAGAGCTTTTTTGGCAACATGAGGGTACTTAGTCATGATCTGAACCCAGAATTCATCAAGAGACAGCTGCATGTGCAATAACTTTAGATCACGATCATGACGCAATTCCACTAACTTCTCTTTTTCCATGAGGGTAAGCTGAGATTGGGTAGATATAGATGCAACAAATGGGTTTTTTATCCAGTCATAGTTTTCAGTGCATATATCTGGGAAATAGTGCTGAAGTTGTTTTTCCAGTACTGCAAGATGCTCAGAAATAATGGGTATTATCTCACCACTGTTTGCTGCTACTGCAACATGTGAGAACATGTCCAAATTGCCTTCTTTTATCCCCCCCCCCCACAGTTGCAGTTTTTCTTTCAGCGCTTTAATTTTATCAGGGAAGATGAAACATTTTCGGATTTTCCTTGCATGCTGGCATTTACCTTGTTTAAAAGTCCAAAGATGTCAGCTAAGTAAGACAATTTTGCACACCAAGTGTCATCTGCCAGTAAATCACAGAATTCCTCTTGTTGTTCAAGAGTGAAAAAAGTAAGCATCTCTTCCTTCAGTTCGCATACTCGTGACAATACTTTTCCTCTGGACAGCCATCGTGCTTCCGTATGTAGAAGAAAGTTCAAATGTTTTGCCTTAAGCTCTTCGCACAGCTTAGTAAACAGACGAGACTTCAGCGGTCGACTTTTTATGAAGTTCACCATTTTTACAACGTTTTCCAGTACAGATTTTAAATCATTGCTAATTGTCTTTCCAACCAGCGCTTAACGATAAAGAAAGCAATGTGTTGCTTTCACACTGCTGTTTCTCTCTTCACTGATGACACAAATCCTTTAATTGAGCCAATCATGGCAGGTGCCACATCTGTACAAATCCCAACACACGATTACCAGGTCAAACCAACTGATTTTAAGTACTCACTTTATGTAGAGAAAATATCATTGCCTGTGGTAGTTTCCTTAAGTTCTTTACAATAAAAGAATTGGTTTACTATTTTAACATCATGAATGTACCGAACGAATACCAGTAATTGAGCCATACCTCCAAAACTCATGGCAATTTTGCGGCACCCCTAGGCGCTGTCTATGGCACCCCAGGGTGCCACGGCACCCAGTTTGAGAATCACTGTCCTAGAGAGACAAAAAAATCTCTTGCCATCTTCCATAGAGGGAAGCAAATCCTCCGACGGGAGTAAATATGGAATAACCTTTTCACGTCCGAGACATTCAATATTCTTGGATGAAAAACGGGTGAAACCTTATATATGAGGAAGATCTTTTCGAAGGATCTTATCACTGGGGGATTTTTATTATGCTTATTATATATATATATATATATATATATATATATATATATATATATATATATATATATATATATATATATATATATGATGTATATATATAAATATATATATATATATATATATATATATATATATATATGTATATATGATGTGTGTATATATATATATATATATATATATATATATATATATATATATATATATAAGTCAATGACAATTCTTCTGTACTTATACCTGTCGAATTCAGGTGTTTTGTACTTAGACTTGAAAGCAACCCATCTTCACCATCGTAGCTAATTTACATGTTTGTGACTTTACATTTGATTAATGATTAATTTTACACATTTAGACGTGTTTTTCATATTCAAATAAGCCATATATGTTTGATACATTAATTTCTGTATTCTCTTAACGACTCAGGATCAGAGCCCCAGGCGAAATCACACAAAAACAACAGCTTCTGACCGGCCGGGAGTCGAACCCTGGTCTAGGAAACTTGTATGTACCGTGACATATCACTTGGCCCCGAAGAAAGATAAAAGTCTATGACAATTCTTCTGTACTTACACTTGTCAAATTTAGGTTGACTTTTATCTTTCTTCGTGGCCAAGTGGTATGTCACTGTACATACAAGTTTCCTGGACCAGTGAGAAGCTATTGTCTTTGTGTGATTTTGCCTGGGGCTCTGATCCCGAGGTCAGTAAGAGAATCCAGACAATAATGTATCAAAAATATATGGCCTATTTGAATATAAAAAACAAGACTAAATGTGGAAAATTTATCATTAATCAAATGCCAAGTCACAAATATACCAATAAGCTACGATGGTGAAGATGGGTTGATTTCAATTTTAACAAGAAAGAAAGAGAAATGGACATGAGAATGTCGAATAATAGACGGCCAAGAAGAAAAACAGAATGGGTACCTAGAGATGACAAAGCAAGCAGGGGCAAGGAAGAGAAAAAAATGATTGACAAGCTCAGAAAATTTGCGGGTATAGAAATAAAAGGAACATAAACAGACAGGATTCGAAGAACATACATGTCCGAGAACTCTGACCAGCAATGGACAGCAACGGATATTGATGATGATACAGCATATATATATATATATATATATATATATATATATATATATATATATATATATATATATATATATATATACATATACACACAAATATATATACATATATATTATATGTATGTGCTATATATATATATATATATATATATATATATATATATATATATATATATATATATATATATATATATATATATATATATATATATATATATATATATATATATATGTGTGTGTGTGTGTGTGTGTGTATTTGTGTGTGAATTTATATATATGTAAATATAATCATACACATTATATGTATCTGCGTGACATTATATGCAAATATATATATATACATATGTACATGTGTCTATGTGAGTATACTTATACGCATATACATAAGTTCCATATAGAGTTTAAAGTTTAATTGCAATATTTGTAAAAGAAACTAAAACATCCTTTTCAGCAATGTTGTGTCACATATTCTCCCATAATAATCTTGAGGAAAGTAATAAGCATTTTTTCGTCAACTTCTCTGAAGATTTTTTCAACTTTTGTAGAAGCAAAATGAGAATTTTCTTTCTTAAATACTTGTGTTTGTCAGGAAGGCCTTGAAGTATATTGACATTTGCGTGTAAGTTAATTAAAACTACGTCTCTCTGTTGGTCGGGGCTGAGTCCCAAGGGCCGCACATGACAGCCTACTTCATTTTCATAACAATTAACCGACTAGCCAAGTTGCATCCCTAATTGGTAGGACACTACAGTAAGGGCTGCATAGTACGAAAAGGAAATAGAGAAGAAACGAATAAACTATAAATAAGAAATAATATAAAATCATAAAATTTGGCAATTTGAGTAACAATATTATTATTATCATTATTATTATTATTATTATTATTATTATTATTATTATTATTATTATTATCATCATTATTATTATTATCATCATTATTATTACTAGCTAAGCTACAACCCTAGTTGGGAAAGCCGGATGCTATAAGGCCAGGGGCTCCAACAGGGAAAATAGCCCAGTGAGGAAAGGAAACAAAGAAAAATTAAATATTTCAAGAACAGTAACAACACAAAAATAAATATTTCCTATATAAACTATAAAATCTTGAACAAAACAAGAGGAAGCAAATTAGATAGAATACTGTCCGAGGGTGCCCTTTTTTGACCTTTGACCTACAACTTTCAAAATAGACTTACTTTCCACGTTTCAACATAACAATTAATCCCATGAGTAAAATTGTGGCCAGAAAGTTGTTCACAAACAAACAGACAAACGAACAAACTGTAGCAAAAATATAAACATTTCTCCCAACGGGAGAAGGTAATAATAATAATAATAATAATAATAATAATAATAATAATAATAATAATAATAATAATAATAATAATAATAATAATAATAACAGTGTAAATATATAGAAAAAAGTCAAATTGTGACTTTATTGTTTAACAATAAACTGAAACGAATTAATCATATATAGTATATAGCACCAAATCAGAATAATCATCGATGTGGTCAGGATGCGCTGTGTAGAATATAAACAAGCAATTGGAAAGTTCCGGAGATTGAAAATAACACCTTTTATCTGCGGGGATATTGTTACTGAAGTCAAGAGTTAATTAAACTGAAGAGGGATTAGAACAGAGGAAAACAAGAAATTTCTTTTTGTTACTGTATTTTCTGTCAACTGGTTATCTCTTTAGATATGCTGTAGTTTTTAGTACTTCGGTTAATGAATTCTTAAAGAAATCAAGTTTTTATCTAGGCAGGTGTTTATATAGGAGAGAATAGCTATTTCCTCTTAATTAGTCTGTTATCTATCTATCACCTTAAGTGAATTCTTGGAGATTGTTCGAGGCTCGAGGTGTGGATGGCTGGTTCATCCTTGCCAAGATTCTTGGCCAGGATGTGTTGTTCTGTGCTAGCGGTATTTTTCGATTTATTTGAAAAACAGGTCTTATATAAGGTATTTAACTTTTGAAAGGACATTTTTTATGATCTTAAATTGAGTTGTTCTTTATCTATAACAAACGACATCGGCGTCAATAGCCTTTCTAGGTCAGGATGTCAAAAATAACACAAAATCAATTAATCAATTCTATGAGGGGGACAACTAAGATAATAACAATATTCAATGGATGAGAGAGAGAGAGAGAGAGAGAGAGAGAGAGAGAGAGAGAGAGAGAGAGAGAGAGAGAGAGAGAGAGAGAGAGATGGGGGCGGGACTGGGGTTAAGGGAATGAATCATATAAACGGAGAATTACTGAAAAATAGGATAAGAATATACGAACTAATTAGTGTGAACATATTACGCCAATAACAGACGGATTAAAAGTGGATAAGAAGTCATAATGTTAATTTCTTGGCTCACCACAGCCAACCGCACAGCAACCTATTTCGATTTCAGCTAAGAGAGGTATGTTAGGCAATGAGAATCAATAATTTGGCTATGAAACATACACAAAAGTTGAATTGTAAATTTGTTCGCCATGACCCAATTTTTACGCCAACAGAAAACAATAACGAATGAGGTAAAATCACGTGAAAAATTTAATTATAGACACTTTATCCGGATTAGCAATAAAAATTGATTTTAAAGGAGAAATAATAAATATTAAAAAGAAGCTGTGACACCAAATTTATGGGTCGCAATAATAATAATAATAATAATAATAATAATAATAATAATAATAATAATAATAGTAATAATATAAGAATAATAATAATAATAATAATAATAATAATAATAATAATAATAATATTAATAATAATAATAATAAGAAGAAGAAGAAGAAGAAGAAGAAGAGGAAAAAAAAGAAGAAAAATGCTAATAATAATAATAATAATAAGAAGAAGAAGAAGAAGAAGAAGAATGATAATAATGATAATAATAATAATAATAATAATAATAATAATGATGATAATAATTATAATAAAAATAATAATAATGAAAATAATAACAATAATAATAAAAATAATGATAACAATAATAATGATAACAATAATAATAATAAAATAATAATAATGATATTAAAAACAATGATAATAATGATAATATCAATAACAAAATAATAATAATAATAATAATAATAATAATAATAATAATAATAAAAAGACAGTCAAGGAAACGTGGCCCTTTGCTTGCTGTAAAGAAATAGTTTGTCCACCGAACCTCAGTCGTAGTCGTAGCAAACCCAAATGATTTTTGTTCCAAAAGGAAATATAAGATGGGGAAGAAGAAGAAGAAAACATCCAAGTCTCTCTTTGCCGACACAACTACAAATAAATGAAAGTTTTCCTTTGGTGAATTATAAGTATCTGTCAAGATTGCTTGCTACAAATCTTCGAGAGGAATTTTGATTCTTGATTTTAATTTTTTTGTTTATTTTGAAAAAAAAGTAAAACTGAAGACTATGAAGCGTGAAGCGGAAGATGATGAATGGAGAAGAATTGAAAGCTCAAGATAGAGACGACAGGCCAAATCTAACCGAGGCCCTTTGCGTCAATAAGCGTAGGAAGAGATGATGATCATAATAATCTAAATATAATTTCATGGATGTTTTTGAAACCATGGAGCATTTACAGAGCATCAATGAAATGTGTAGATGTAATGA
>NC_090753.1:55439401-55444401 GCF_036898095.1 Palaemon carinicauda
GAGAGAGAGAGGGGGGGGCTGGAACATGTAGCCAAAAGAGAGAGAGAGAGAGAGAGAGAGAGAGAGAGAGAGAGAGAGAGAGAGAGAGAGATATTGGGGTAATAGGTGTATCATGTTTACGTGGCCGAGAGAGAGAGAGAGAGAGAGAGAGAGAGAGAGAGAGAGAGAGAGAGAGAGAATCAGATCCTGTTTGTGCTTATTACATATCCTCGTCTGCACCTTCGAGTGAGGGAGGATATTAGCATAATCATTAATCACCTGATCGCTTTAGTGGGCCAATTGGGAAAGCTTCGAATCTCTCCATCTGCTGGAGATTTAGTCATTTCCATGAACACCAGAATTAGTGTTTGTCAGGTTAAATAAAGACACCTAAATTAACAGATAGACATAAATACATAAAGGAAAATTATTCTTTCCGGAAAAACTGAAATACTAAGTTGGCATATAATAACCATACGTTAATATGTTTTAACCCAGTTAAAATATATAAACAAAACTTGTAAAAGATAGGAATGAATGAACGAGCAAGAATAAGGGTGTCCTCGTCCTTATGAGGAACTCTCTGAGAGCCCCTTTGAGGAGTAACCTTTTCAACGATTAAGAAATGTCAAGAGCAATTGCTGGGACATTTAGGGTAATTTATTGATCCCCAAGTGGCAATACCCTCATCATCTTCCCCCCCCCCCCCCCCCGGCCACTCGTGTTTACCTTCGCAAAACACTTGTGAGAATCTCTGACGACATTTCCCAAAAGATTAGCGAAGGATAACGACCTGTGAGTTGGCGAATCGTCCAAAGAGAGGATTTAAATGTTTCCTATTTTCCCTCCGGTCGATTTTAATGGTGAACTCTTCAAGATAACGGAGGAGGATAAACCATTCTGTAATAAGGAGAGAGAGAGAGAGAGGAGAGAGAGAGAGAGAGAGAGAGAGAGAGAGACAGAGAGAGAGAGAGAGAGAGAGAGTAGGGGATGGGAAGATATAATTTAGATGGAAAGAGGATTCGTTGGAATCGCATTAAAACGGGAATACCTTTTTGGGAATTCAGTTTTCCGTCTGGGAATATTAGAGCCATATTTCACAGGCAGACTTAAACGCGTCCTTTAATATATTCGGGGTCTTTTCATGGTTGTTTTTTTCTATATATATATATATATATATATATATATATATATATATATATATATATATATATATATATATATATCTATATATATATATGTATATATCTATATATATATATATGTATGTATCTATATATCTATATATATATATGTATATAAATATATATATATATATATATATATATATATATATTCATATATATATATATATATATATATATATATATATATATATATATATATATATATATATATATATATATATATATATATATATTTGTGTGTGGTGTAGTGTGTATATACCATATGATTTATTTTCCTGTTCCTCCCAGCCTAACGAGGGTACCACAGCCCACCCTCCCCCATACTTCAACACAATGAAATTTTATATGCTGACTCTCTTATTGTTGCTACCTGATAGCAGGGGATCATATCGGAAAGGAGTCAGAAATTGGTCGTCATTCATCTCTATCCCTATCACACTCTGTTCCATCTCTCCTGTCACGTAGGCCTTTTTTCTATCCATCGATCCATCCAAAAGAAACAAAATGAGATTTTTTCCTGGTTCCTCTTTGTCTGAGTTTGGTTAATACTGCTAGACTGTCACAAATGAAACTTCATATAATGACTTCCGTATTGTTGCTACCTCAGCAATAATTAAGATGACTCAAGGTAGCATCTGAGCCTATCGGAACTACGTCACATACTCTCGCCATTCATTTCATCTCCTATCACTCTCTTTTGCATCTTCCATTTCCATCCACCCAAACTTTGGCCTTTCCCATTCAGCTCTCCCATCAACCCTTCCATTTATCACCCTCTTCAGCAGACGACCATTTTCCATCCTCTCTATAGGGCCAAACCACCTCAACATATTCATATACACTCTGCCTGCTAATTTATTCCTCACAACCGTTCTCACTCTTACTGCTTCATTCCTCTCTATCCAGTCAAAACACACCACCTATACTCATCAGGCACTTCATCTAGAACACATTCAATTTCTGTCTCTCTTTTAATTTCATTCCCTGACATCATAGTTGGTACAATCACTTTCTCGTACTGAACTCTTTGCATTCATCCTTAACCCTCTATTTCTTATTACTTCCTTCAAAGCACCCAACATTTTACAAGCTTTGCTTCCTATTTTCGTATTATAGCCCACATTTCCGGTCCATACAATAACTCTGGTCTTATTACTGTGATATGGATCTCGATTTTTAGCTTGATTGGGAATTTCTCATTACATACCACGCATGCTTCCTCCCTCCACTTCCCCCAAGCTACTTTAATCCTATTCTTAATTCTAGTCTCACATCCTCCATCATGACCTATTGTAGATCTCAAGTATCTCAATTTTTCCACCTTTTTTATAACGGAACCTTTACTTTCATGCTTAACTATCCTGTCCCTTCCTTACTGCTCACTATAAAAGTTTAAAGGCCGCTCATGAATGGCAGAGGCTAGGGACCGTGACATTGCCCTATCAAGCAGGACAATGCCCTAGAGACTGACCATATATACATATGATCAACGCCCAACGACCCTCTCCACCCAAGCTAGGACCAGGCAATGGCTGGAGATGACTCAGCAGATAGACCGATAGGCTCACCCAGACCTCATTTCTTTAGCTCACAAGTATGGTGAGGTCGTAGCGACCAAAGAAACTAACGAGTTTGAGCTGGAAACGAACCCCAGTCTGGCGATCACCACTCAGGGACGTTATCACATCGGTCACCACAACCCGACTTCTCTAGACGTATCCACATTTACTCTCAAGCCACTGCTCTTGAGCTCCCGCAACTCTTCCTTTTGTATCTTTTTACTTAACACAGTCATGACCACGACAAATAAAAACCGACCTAATGCTGACCCCTGTTGTAATCCAACACTATCTTAAAAGGTTTCTGTTTTCCGAACAGTTATTATTACTTTTGTCCTTGTTCTTTTGTACATCTTCTCTACCAAAAGATTACTTCTCTTGGTATTCTATCATAAGACTTCTCTAGATCTACAAAGGCACAGAGAAGCTTCTGGTTTGCCTCTAACCTCATTTATTGTGGCTGCCTTGCTACGAAGATGGCATCCACAGTCCCTCTCCCCCTCATGAATTCATAATATTGTTTCCCAGTCTTTAAAATCTCTTTCAATCTCTCATCTTGTTCCCTCTCAAAAACGTTTAAAGCATGCTCTGTTAGTTTAATTTCCCTGTACTTACCACAATCCATGATATCACCTTCTATTTTAGATATATATACCATTTAAATTCTCCATCTCTTATCTCAATAACTCCCAGTTGCTTCAAATCCAGTCTATGCCTTTTCCTCAATTTTGAAATCCTATAGGTATCTTTTTCCTTTAATTGCTCTACCACTCTCACAATAGGCTATACCTACTTTCTTCCTAGAAGTCTTTTCCGCTTCTTTGTACCATTCCTCTGCACCCTGTGAATATCATACTTTCCAGTCCTTAATGGCCTTTGATTTTCTTTTAACCGACTCTTGAACCTCTGTCCCACCACCATTTTTCTCCTTTCGGCATACCATATGCGCTGGTTCTTCCCACTCATTCGTTGTGTTTCCCCTACACATATATCATTCATACCCACTCATATATTTTCCACTCTGTTACTTTGTCCTATTTCCAAGTTCAACCTTCTCGGTTGTCTCTCTCTTTTACAAACCTCCCAATTTTTTCACCCTTTTCTCCGTTGAGGTCCCAAACCTTAATTCTAGATATATTCTTTCTCTTCTTGGAATTTTTATCCCTCATTTTGAAATCCATCACTGTCAGTCTATGTTGTTTAACACATGCTTCCCCAAAAATTGCTTTACAGTTCATCACATTGTTTTTGTCAGCTCCTTTAACCAGGATATCATCTATTTGGCTTTCCACTGCTCCACTTTCATAGGTGATCAGGGGTCTATTCAACTTCTGAAACCAGGTGTTCAAACATGCCAACTCAAAACTCAGAGTCACCTCTGATGTATACTCCTCATCTTCATTTCTAATTCTAAACCCATGGCCCCACATGTACTTCCTCAGATTCATCCCCTCTCTTCCCCACTCTTCCACTCTGCCTCAAACTTTTGTCTCTTAAATATTTTTCTTGTTTTTGGCAACCCATCTGAGAGCATATGCTAAATTTATATCTATTATCTAAACGCTTATTATCATTGAATCTTTAAAAGCCTATCAATTACTATCTTTACTTCTACCACTTTTTCCTTCCAATTATTACGTATTATGACTGCATTTCCATTTCTTCCCTCTCGTGACCCACTGTAATAGAGCTTATACCCATATCCTATCTCTCGTTTCATTTCCTTTCCATCTTATCTCCTTCACATACAGGATATTTATCCTCCTCCTCTCAATCACATCCACTATCTCCCTCAATCTTCCCGTTAGTGTACCAGCATTCGACGTACCTGCTCTTATCTTCCATTTTGTTACTAGCTTCTTTGGCCGTAGTTGTGAACCCTTTGGTATTCCTCGTTCATCTATCACGATAATAGCGGGATTCTGACGTGCGTCGCTTACAGGGGACGCCCGAGCCTCTTCCATATTTCTAATAGCATCAGGCATGGTTAATAAATTAGCAGAGGGATTTTACAACCAAATGCCCGTGCAGTCATGAAGAGCTGTACTTTAGTCCCTTTTTATGCAAACTACTGTATATATATATATATATATATATATATATATATATATATATATATATATATATATATATATATATATATATATATATATATATATATATGGAATTTAATTTAGGAATGGTGGTGTACTTGGGGAATTTCATAATGACAGTTCTTATTTTCAAGAATCTAATCGTGTTTTTTTTCACATTTTGTGAAAATAATACGTGATTA
>NC_090753.1:55449401-55457216 GCF_036898095.1 Palaemon carinicauda
GATTTCATATCAGGTTTTTACAACTGTCATTTTCCTTAATGTAATAAATGACATAATATAGTTTTATTACAATATTTCTTTTATCTTGTATTTCTCTATCTTATCCTTTTGTAAGTCGAATGTTTGTAACTCGAAGACCTTCTGTATATAAATATAATATTTTTAGTAATAATATTAACAGTAGTAATTATTATGATAATAATATTCTCTTCTCGAATATATAGATTCAATATAATCATTTTTTAGGCCGGTAGCTCACTAGCGACTCTGTGGCGCCACAAAGCCACAGCATCGTGTGGCGGGGATGTGGTCTCCCCATAGGTTTCCATTGTTTTTCAATGCCACGCCACGCCTGTGCTGGGGATGAGTGACAGAGAGCCACAATCGCTTGCCACAGTCGCTAGTTTGTGTGGCAAAACTTGAAAACAATGGAATCCTATGGGAGACCACAATCCCCGCCACATGATGCTGTGGCTTTGTGGCGCCACAGAGTCGCTAGTGTGCTCCCGGCCTTATGATCACAGAACCATTGGGATTTTTTCTTTAGAGAATTTGACGTAATAATTTGCTATTAAATTTGCTTTTCCTAAGACTGGTTAGGACTTTGATTACGATCACGACAGTCGATTAGCATCCAGGTACAAAATTTACTGCCCATATCAAGGAAGATGGATTTTATGTATTACGGGAATAAATGTTAATACACACAGATACACAAAATCACTCACACATGTATACTATATTATTATTATTATTATTATTATTATTATTATTATTATTATTAAATGCTAAGCTACAACCCTAGTTGGAAAAGGCAGGATGCTATAAGCACAGGGGCCCCAACAGGGAAAATAGCCCAGTGAGGAAAGGAAATAAAGAAAAGTAAAATATTTTAAGTATAGTAACATTAAAAAAAATATTTCCTATAAAAACCTATAAAAAAAAAAATTAACAAAACAAGAGGAAGGGAAACAAGATAGAAGTGTGGCCGAGTATAACCCCTCAAGCACGAGAACTCTAACCCAAGACAGTGGAAGACCATGGTACAGAGGTTATGGGCACTGCCCAAGACTAAAGAACAATGGTTTGATTTTGGAGTGTCCTTCTAGAAGAGCTGCTTACCATAGCTGAAGAGTCTCTTCTACCCTTACCAAGAGGAAAGTAGTCACTGAACAATTATAAGTGCAGCAGTTAACCCCTTGGGTGAAGACGAATATTTTGGCAATCTCAGTGTTGTCAGGTATATGAGGACAGAGGAGAATCTGTAAAGAATAGGCCAGACTATTCGGTGTCTTTGTAGGCAAAGGGAAAGAACCGTAACCAGAGAGAAGGGTCCTATGTAGTACTGTCCTGGCCAGTCAAAGGACCCCATAACTCTCTAGTGGTAGTATCTCAACAGGCAGTTGGTGCCCAGGCTAACCTACTACCTACCAATATATATATATATATATATATATATATAGTATATTATATATATATATATATATATATATATATATATATATATATATTATATATAGTCACCCGTTACTAGTTTCACTGCAGAACAGAGCCCTTAGACGTGTCCTTCCACTTGTGTCTGTTTATGGGCTTTCTGTGCCTGTCCACACCTGGAAGGTTTCTTAGTTCGTCAGTCCCTCGTCTTCTCTTCCTTCCCTGCTTCTTTTGCAATCTCTAGGGACCCATTCTGTTATGCTTAATGTTCATCATTTAGAAGTCGTTCTCAATACATGCCCTCCTGTGGAGGAGATTTTTGCTTTGTTTTTATTTATTCTTGGTTGTTTGCCAAATCCAGAGAGAGAGAGAGAGAGAGAGAGAGAGAGAGCAGAGAGAGAGGAGAGAGAGAGAGAGCAGAGAGAGAGAGAGAGAGTGTGTGTGTGTGTCAGTGAGCGAGAGGTAGTTAAGTGTATTGATTGTTTGTTGTGAGAAAGACATGGTATAACTGAGATTGTTTGTTTATGTTTTTTAGCTAGGTTAGGGCAGTGGTGCAGGTCTTGGCCAAATGATTATTTTGATTTGATTGCAGCTAGAGGCAGTTGTGTGCTTTGAATGCTGGATTGTTATTATTTTTACCAGCGTAGAAGTGATTATTGATTTCTAAAAGCCGTAACTCCTCCTTTGGAAGGTTATCTTTTGTGATTATTGGTCAATTGTTGCGGACCTGGACTACGATTAGCATTAGGATTTGCCTGCTCTGAACGGATTTATTTATATTGATGCTATAATGATCCCAGCCCGGTCTGAAGAAGTTTCCGTTTGATTATTGATGATAAAGATTACGATGATGGTGACTATGATTAACTGGCCCTGGTATAGGAAGTGAGTGTTCGGTAGAGTTTGACTCAGGTTCCACTGTTTGCCACAAGTTGTGGCAGGGGGCTGTGAAGATCTGTTGGGCCTTGAATGGACGCTGGTGTCCACGCACAATCATACATACTGTATATATATCCAAACCTGGCTGTGATAATCATTTTAGTTTTAAGTGGTTTTTTTGGTACTGTTTTTGAACTGTGTCGGTGTCGGTTTTTTTTTTTTTTTTTTTTTTTTTTTTTTTTTTTTTTTTTTTTTTTAATATTGGCGACGGTGTCCGTGCTCACACATGTATCTACATTATATTTTGTTTTAAAGTTTTAGGTTATGCGTGATTAGTTTGTCTGTGCTTAGTATTAAGGTTTTGTGATTGATATTTTTTTGGGTTATTTGAATGTTTTTTATTAAGTGATTTTTTTTTTAGTTTGTAAGAAATATAGTTTTAAGTTTATGTTTTATTTTTGTTTCCCTTCAGTCAAAAAGTCCAGTGTATGATAACGTAAGGGGAAAGTTTGTGTTGAGGAGACAATTGTCTGTTAGAGTGATCAGGGGTGTGGGGGTTGCTTTTGAGTGCATCCCGCCACACTCCCAATGTCCATTTCTTTTTTCTTACATGTTGTGAGAATATCTTCTACTTTAGTCTGCTCTCGTATCCATGTTGCTCATTTTCTGTCTCTTATTGTTATTTCCATCATTATACTTTCCGTGAGCTCTCTGAGATGTAACCCTCTTATGCTCTAAGGTTTTGGTAAGGCACAAAGTTTCTGATGCATAAATTAATACTGGTAGGACCATCTCATGAAATACTTTTATTTTTAGAGAGAGTGGCATTGTACTTTCCATAGATCTCATTATGTTTACCAAATGTTCTCCTTCCCATATATATATATATATATATATATATATTATATATGTTATATATATATATATATATATATATATATATATATATATATATATTACACATAGTATATATATATATATATATATATATATATATAATATATATATATATATATATATATATATATTATACATATAGTATACTATATATATATATACATATATATATATATATTATATATATATATTATATATATATATAATTGTTGTGTGTGTGTGTGTGTGTGTGTAGTGTGTGTGTGTGTGTGTAGTCCATTCCTAGTGCACCCCAGGACAGGGTCCTCAGACATGTCCTTAATTGTGCCTGAGGTTTGGCCAATGTCATCAGGACTCTCTCTCTCTCTCTCAGTCTCTCATCTCATCCTCTTCTCTCTCTCTCTCTCTCTCATCTCTCTCTCTCTCTCTCTCCTCTCTCTCTCTCTCTCTCTTTCTGTATATATATATATACCTAGTATATATATATATATATATATATATATATATATATATATATATATATATATATTATATATATATATATATATATAGGATATATATATATATATATATATATATATATATATATATATATATATATATATAATATATATATATATATATATACCTATATATATATATATATATATATATATATTATATATATAATATATATAGTATATATATACTATATATATACCTATATATATATATATATATATATATATATATATATATTATATATATATATATATATATATATATATATATATAATATATATATTATATATATATATATATTTACGTGTGTGTGTATGTTTTTATGCTTTATATTTCCTATTGTACAGAATAAACTCTTCTCTTGGGCAGCAGCTTCATGACTTTGTCAAGGACGAAAACAAGAGAGGGACACCGGCAAGTGCCTGGAGTCGTGTGCTTTAATTAAGCAACTTCTCCAATTCTCACCTCTGGGGAATGCTATAATTCTGGCTGAGGGGTGGGTACATAGTAAGATAAACGAAGGGAGAAAGAGAAAGAGAGATAGAAGGTGGGGACATGGGAAGACAGTTAGAAGGAGAGAGAGAGAGAGAGAGAGAGAGAGAGAGAGAGAGAGAGAGAGAGAGAGAGAGAGAGAAGGCGGGGAAATAATAAGATAGACGAAGGGAAGAAGAGAAAGAGAAAGATAGAAATTGGAGAGATGGTAAGACAAACTGAGAGAGAGAGAGAGAGAGAGAGAAGAGAGAAGAGAGAGAGGAGAGAGATGAGAAGAGAGAGAAGAGAGAGAGAGAGGAGAGAGAGAGAGAGAGAGAGAGAGAGAGAGCAGTTAAAGTATTTTTATACTTGTCTGAAAATTTTTGTAAGATGTTTACATTTGAAAAGCTCTTTCTGGAAGCAGGAATGTAACTGAAGGTTTAAGGAATCCTTAAATCAACACAGGATCCAATTCAGGAACTCCATAAAGATCCTATGAAAGAACCTTGTGTCCTCTAAAGATCAAATAATTGTCTCAAAGCATTTGTTGGAGGGCAATGCTCTTGCAGATTCAAGTACGGTGTGAAATTAGAAGTCTTTCTTTCAGATGCTTGCATTGTCATTTCCCATAATTGGAAATAGTTGCTTGGGCGTTGCACAGCTGCAAGGGCGTACCCTCAATTTCCTGGGGATGTTGGTGGGGGGGGGGGGGGTGTTAGGGGTGAATGAGGCAAAAATTTTCCTCTACACTTTTTATTATTTTTTAATAAAGTATTCATATTTCCAATATTATGCAAACCACTTGTGTTATCCTTTGAAAATAAGAATTGTTGCTAATACAGAGTTTTTTTTTTATTCTAAATTAATGTACGTGACCCGTCAAATATGGGAGGAGAGAGTGAGCCGGGGAGCACCTTTGAGAGAGAGAGAGAGAGAGCAGAGAGAGAGAGAGAGAAGAGAGAGAGAGAGAGAGAGAGAGAGAGAGAGAGAGAGAGAGAGAAGCTGAGGAAATAGACGAAGGGAGAAAAGCAAGAGAGATAGAAGGTGGAGAGATGGTATGACAGATTGAAGGAGAGAGAGAGAGAGAGAGGAGAGAGAGAGAGAGAGAGAGAGAGAGAGAGAGAGAGAGAGAGAAGCTGAGGAAATAGGCGAAGGGAGAAAGAGAAAGAGAGATAGTATGTTTAGAGATGGTAAGGACAAACTGAAGGAGAGAGAGAGAGAGACGAGAGAGAGAGAGAGAGAGAGAGAGAGATGAGAGAGAGACGAGTGAGAGAAGAGAGAGAGAGAGAGCACTGCCTCTTCTTAGGGAATGACTACTCCCTCTGACGGGGAGGGTGGAGTGTGATCGGAAAGAAATTGGTGATGAGGGATTAAATGTTGGAGGGAAAAATTGAAGGGGGAAATGGAGGGGGTCTACCTAAATGATGTAGGGTAAGAGAGAGAGAGAGAGAAAAAAAGGAGAAACTATTAAGTCTTCCTATCATGAAGAATGGTTTGAGGGACAGCGTTACGTGTTCGAGTTAAATGTAAATATCTTCATTTAGGTGATCTATGACGTGATTGGGGGAAGGGGGGTTTTGGGGGGAAGTAGTTGGGGAGGGAGGGGGGCTTAAGAGGAAAGGAGATATGACAAACTTATTTCTCGAAACCTTTCCCCGAATCAATTGATCATTTCCAGCTCTTTACATAACAGTTTCAAATCCCTGAAAGTTTTATTACTTTATGATTAAAATTGTGGCCGTATGGTTGATGACAGGAATTTGACCTTCTGCTTGACTCTGACCTTGACCTTTGAATTGACCTTGACCTTCGAAATTAACATGTATTAAGTGGCGTGTGTTTCCATACTCTCAAATATGAACCAAGTTTGAAGTCTCTGTGGCCAGCGATATCCAAACTTATGACTGATTACGTGAATTGGACATTTTCCTTGACCGTGACCTTGAATCTTTGACCCTGATCTTCCAAAATTTTAATCATTACCAGCCTTTTACATAGCAGTTAATCCCTGCAGGTTTCATTACTCTACGATTGAAATTGTGGCCAGGAAGCTGTTCACAAACAAACACACACACACAAACAAACAAACAGAGGGTAAAAACATAACTCTCTTTCCAACTTCGTTGGCTGAGGTAATAAATTATGTCTTGTTTCTCATTTGCAGTGAGCAATAGAATTCTGATTATGTTTTTTTTAATGGAATTGTACAAAAGAATTGAGATTTATTCCACTGGAATCGCTTCACCCAATATCCTTAACTAGTGTACGCAACCCCTTCAAAAAATCCTAACCTAAATATGTCGATATGCACACATACGCACACGCAACCCCTTCTCTCCAGGGTAAGTCAAAGGTCAAGATTAAGGTCGAGTAAAAGGTCGAGAGAATTAGCTGCTCCGGCGGAGGTCTGCTCTCTATTGACTGCCCCTCTTATTATTATTATTATTATTATTATTATTATATTATTATTATTATTATTATTACTAAGAAGAAAATTTAAATGACATAGATATCCTCACAATAATAAAAAGAAACATTCATTAAATGCAATCATCAGTGAAACTTACGTAAAGTAACTTCAGAAGATCAGTTTAGTCTCTGTTGAACTTATAAGCCTCCTTAATACTAAGAGAATTGTTAATTCAATCACTCATATTAACTGGTGTAACACTAAAACCTTTCGGTTATTAAGTAGTAAGATTTCACATTTTTTTTTCTTCTAATTTCCAAACGATTAGAACGCACTAACTCTACAGTCACATAATCAAATGGAATTGTTTCAATTTTAAGGCGATGTTACAGCCTATTCCCACGACCCGTTTTCTTTCCGACAGGCTGGGTGGGTGGCTAACCGCCGTCGAAATGTTGTACATTCACACGAGGCGTTTCCGTATCCGTTTACCAGCGCGCCGGTTTTCATTGTTTTACTTAGACTCTGTCATGTGAAGACCGAGTAAATTACGATAAATTTGACACTTATAAGATGTTGGTTGATAACTGTGTTGATAAAATAAGTTATAGCAACTTCATTATACTTTAGGCACCAATGCAAGAATATTAAAATCCACAGACACCACACACACTCACACACCACACACACACACACACACACACACACACACACATATATATATATATATATATATAATATTATATATATATATATATATATACTATATATATATATATATATATATATATGTGTGTGTGTGTGTGTGTGTGTTTGCGCGCGCGTGTATGTGTATGTATATTACAAATAGACGTACTCATACATATATACATGCATACATACAAAATGTACCCTCCTAGAAATCTGATTTATTTAAAAATAATAATACCAATTTTATTACGAAAACGTTTGTTTTTTTAGCTTTCAAGGTTATTCCCTCACCATGTGTCTGAAAATCGAAAATAAAAAGTATGTTGGAAATATCATAGAAATTAACATAAAATAAAATACAAATTGGAACCTTTTCAAATTATTATTATTATTAATTTCTAAGCTACAACCCCAATTGGAAAAGCCAGGATGCTATAAACTTTAAATAATTTAACAAAACAAGAAGAAGAGAAATTAGATAGAATAGTGTGCCCGAGTGTGCCCTCTAGGAAGAGAATATTGTTAACAATATCAAAATATGAAGGACAGAAATT
>NC_090753.1:55467716-55475216 GCF_036898095.1 Palaemon carinicauda
TTACTTTATGATTAAAATTGTGGCCGTATGGTTGATGTGGCAGCGATATCCAAACTTATGACTGATTACGTGAATTGGACATTTTCCTTGACCGTGACCTTGAACTTTGACCCTGATCTTCCAAAATTTAATCATTACCAGCCTTTTACATATCAGTTAATCCCTGCAGGTTTCATTACTCTACGATTAAAATTGTGGCCAGGAAGCTGTTCACAAAGAACCACACACACAAACAAACAAACAGAGGGTAAAACGTAACCTCTTTCCAACTTCGTTGGCTGAGGTAATAAATTATGTCGCGGTTTTCATTTGGAGTGAGCAATAGAATTCTGATTATGTTTTTTTTTTTTTTTAATGGAATTGTACAAAAGAATTGAGATTTATTCCACTGGAATCGCTTTACCAATATCCTTAACTAGTGTTCGCGACCCGTCAAAAATCATAACTAAATATGTCTATATGCACACTTACGCACACGCATCCTCTTCTCTCCAAGGTAAGTCAAAGTTCGAGCAAAAGGTCGAGAAATAAGGTGCTGCGCCGGAGGTCTGCTCTCTATTGACTGCCCCTCTTGTTATTATTATTATTATTATTATTATTATTATTATTATTATTATTATTATTATTATTATTACTACCAAGAAGAAAATTTAAATGACATATATATCCTCACAATAATAAAAAGAAACATTCATTAAATGCAATCATCAGTGAAACTTACGTAAAGTAACTTCAGAAGATCAATTTAGTCTCTGTTGAACTTGGAAGCCTCCTTAATACTGAGAGAATTGTTAATTCAATCACTCATAATAACTGGTATAACGCTAAACCTTTCGGTTATTAAGTAGTAAGATTTAAATTTTTTATTTTTTTTCTAATTTCCAAACGATTAGGACGCACTAACTCTACAGTCACATAATCAAAGGGAATTGTTTCAATTTTAAGGCGAGTTAATTGAAGCTCTGAGAGGGGTATATACTTTATAGATGCTGAAAATACCAAATATCCAGAACGCAATAGTTACGTATGCAGACAGGCTCGCCAATTTACAACCGTTACATAATGAGTAGCACCAATGATCAATGATTTGTTGTATAGTTTAAATATATATTCCAATAATAAATAATCAATAGAAAATTTCCAAATCTACTATTATCATGCCTTGTATTCTGATTTACCCCCAATTTAACGCTGATAACATTTAGTACCCAAATATGCCCGCTCTTACAGTAGTCGCGTACGTGATGACGTCACGAATTTCTAGCGATATATGGCAACTCGAGTTTTAATCCTACTTAAGCTGCGTGTGAGTACACCTTCTATTCTATGGACTTGTAATTTATAGAAACTCTTTACTGCTTGTTAAAAGTAGTAGGCAATTCTTTTGATTCATGTAACGTTAGCTTCCTTTGGTGCAATCATTCCGCTCCCAACATCCATGAATCTGTGATATGTGACAAAATTCTGCACATCTAAAACTCTGTGATAAATTTCTTGTGAAGCCCGGTACCAATTAATTGAAGGCAGGACACATTCAAATCTGGTAGGCCACATACAATACCAGCACCAGATTGGTAAGCCACCTACTATATCAGAATCAAAGCGGTAGGCCACCTACTATACCAGAATCAGATTGGTAGGCCACCTACTATACCAGAATCAGATCGGTAGGCCACCTACTATACCAGAATCAAAGCGGTAGGCCACCTACTATACCAGAATCAAAGCGGTTGGCCACCTACTATATCAGAATCAGATCGGTAGGCCACCTACTATACCAGAATCAAAGCGGTAGGCCACCTACTATACCAGAATCAAAGCAGTAGGCCACACACCATATCAGAATCAAAGCGGTAGACCACAAACTATACCAGAATCAAAGCGGTAGACCACAAACTATACCAGAATCAAAGAGGTAGACCACAAACTATACCAGAATCAAAGCGGTAGGCCACCTACTATACCAGAATCAAAGCGGTAGGCCACCTACTATACCAGAATCAAAGCGGTAGGACACCTACTATACCAGAATCAAAGCAGTAGGCCACACACCATATCAGAATCAAAGCGGTAGACAACAAACTATACCAGAATCAAAGCGGTAGACCACAAACTGTACCAAAATCAAATCGGTAGACCACAAACTATATCAGAATCAAAGCGGTAGACCACAAACTATATCAGAATCAAAGCAGTAGGCCACACACCGTATCAGAATCAAAGCGGTAGACCACAAACTATACCAGAATCAAAGCGGTAGACCACAAACTATACCAGAATCAAAGCAGTAGGCTACACACCATATCAGAATCAAAGCGGTAGACCACAAACTATACCAGAATCAAAGCGGTAGGCCACCTACTATACCAGAATCAAAGCGGTAGGCCACCTACTATACCAGAATCAAAGCGGTAGGCCACCTACTATACCAGAATCAAAGCAGTAGGCCACACACCATATCAGAATCAAAGCGGTAGACAACAAACTATACCAGAATCAAAGCGGTAGACCACAAACTATACCAGAATCAAAGCGGTAGGCCACCTACTATACCAGAATCAAAGCGGTAGGCCACCTACTATACCAGAATCAAAGCGGTAGGCCACCTACTATACCAGAATCAAAGCAGTAGGCCACACACCATATCAGAATCAAAGCGGTAGACCACAAACTATACCAGAATCAAAGCGGTAGACCACAAACTATACCAGAATCAAAGCGGTAGGCCACCTACTATACCAGAATCAAAGCGGTAGGCCACCTACTATACCAGAATCAAAGCGGTAGGCCACCTACTATACCAGAATCAAAGCAGTAGGCCACACACCATATCAGAATCAAAGCGGTAGCCAACAAACTATACCAGAATCAAAGCGGTAGACCACAAACTATACCAGAATCAAATCGGTAGACCACAAACTATATCAGAATCAAAGCGGTAGACCACAAACTATATCAGAATCAAAGCAGTAGGCCACACACCGTATCAGAATCAAAGCGGTAGACCACAAACTATACCAGAATCAAAGCGGTAGACCACAAACTATACCAGAATCAAAGCAGTAGGCTGCACACCATATCAGAATCAAAGCGGTAGACCACAAACTATACCAGATTCAAAGCGGTAGGCCACCTACTATACCAGAATCAAAGCGGTAGGCCACCTACTATACCAGAATCAAAGCGGTAGGCCACCTACTATACCAGAATCAAAGCGGTAGACCACAAACTATACCAGAATCAAAGCAGTAGGCCACACACCATATCAGAATCAAAGCGGTAGACCACAAACTATACCAGAATCAAAGCGGTAGACCACAAACTATACCAGAATCAAATCGGTAGACCACAAACTATATCAGAATCAAAGCGGTAGACCACAAACTATATCAGATTCAAAGCGGTAGACCACAAACTATATCAGAATCAAAGCGGTAGGCCACAAACTATACCAGAATCAAATCGGTAGACCACAAACTATATCAGAATCAAAGCGGTAGGCCACCTACTATACCAGCACCGATATATCTTATCCAATGATAGTTTTTTGCCAGATTGACACGTCAGTTTTGCTTTAAGGCTAAAGAAATAGGTCCATGAAGCTCTTTAAATGTTCTTCCAAAGTACCGGTGTGCACCACAATATCATCATGACGACATGTACTCCGTGTAAATCAGAAAAATTTATTCACTAAACGTTGAAAGGTTACAACAGCATTTGCCTTTTCAAAGGCAAGTGTATTGAAATGGAACTGCAGATGTGATAAGGGCAGATTTCTTAGCATTTTCTGTTAAGGGGACTTTATTGTATCCTTTGATTAAAATTGGTTAAAAATTTGGCATTTCCAACAATATCAATAATGTCTTGAATTGTTGGCAAAGGATAGGGGTCGAAATAGTGACCTTAAATTCCGCATGCAAATGTGGGATGGCCGTTAACAGCAGCTTTCCGCTGCAGATTCTTCAATTATTTTAGCAATATCACACGCTGAACCTCTAACACTTGATTTACGGACTTTGTGTATTACAGAGCACAGTTAACTAAATCTAACTAATACAGAAATATTTAGAACAGTCTGATCTGAAAGGAGCTTATTGGAGAAGATCGTGTGACTGTTGGGAAATTATACTGCTAGAGCTACCATATGTTCCATTCAATGTAGCTTCTGTGGAAAAATATGAAATACCAAAATAACAATATAGATTATAATTTCTTAATTAAGTGTTCTAAGGCTGAGAGAAACATAAAACAAAATAAAAGCACTAAGAGTGTAGGCCTCCGCCACAGCAGCTTATTTCTTGATACGAGCTCGCCTTTCCCAGAATGAATTTAGACCGTCGGCGTATTTCAAGTCTGTGACAATCATGTGCCAATTTGTGGTTAGGGTTAATTCGGTCGACCTTTTGCCTGACCTTGACCTTTGACATAGGACTTTCAAAATTGAATCACTTCCCCGTCTCAACATAGTAATTAATCCCTAAAAGTTTCACTACTTTATGAGTATAATTGTGGCCAGGAAGTTGTTCACAAACAAACTAACAGACGAAACAGACAAACAGGGCCGAAAACATAACCTCCTTCCAACTTCGTTGGCGGAGGTCAAAATTTATCAGGGACAGAAAATAAGTGATTGAATTTGAGTTCATAATTAAACTCGAGTATCTAATTCCCCCTTCATTTCAAGTGGACCAACAGTGGAGGATCTAGAAGAGGGTTAGATGGCCCCAATAGGATTTCCAAGAATTAAATGAAGCGATTTTTTTTATTAAGATATTCAAGAAACTCAAAAGGCCTTTAGTAGATAAAAGACTTGGGCACCAAAGACTAAATTATCGAGAACACTTAAGAGTTGCTGACACACAAAAGGGGGACCCATTTGAATGACCCAAAGAGGGTCAGTTAGGAGAAGGCCATCTCCCTTATATAATAAAAAGCAAGTGTCTGGATATATATATATATATATATATATATATATATATATATATATATATATATATATATATATATATATATATATATATATATATATATATATATATACAGTATATATATATATATATATATATATATATATATATATACATATATGTGTGTATATATATATATATATATATATATATATATATATATATATATATATATATATATATATGTATGTATGTATATATATTATTACTTACTAAGCTACAACTCTCGTTGGAAAAGAAGGATGCATTAAGCCCAGGGGATCCAACAGAGAAAGGAAACCAGGAAAAATGAAATTTTTAAGAAGAGTAACAACATTCAAATAAATATCCTTTATAAACTATAAAAAAAACTTTAATGAAACAAGAAGAAAAGAAACAAGACAGCAAGACAGAACAGCGTGCCCCAGTGTATCTTTCTATCTATCTATCTACCTATCTATATATGATATATATATATATATATATATATATATATATATATATATATATATATATATGTATATATATATATATATATATAATGTTTGTATATATATATATATATATATATATATATATATATATATATATATATATATATATATATATATATATATATATATATTAAAGTGTAGTTCCAAAACTGTTTAGTCCTAAAGAAGGGTCGAGAAGTGATCCGAAATACGTGTCGACACCAAACAATAAATGGAGAGAAGTAAAAGTATTTCTGCTGTTATTCTGAAAATTATTTGCAGAACAGTCTGTCCAGAGAGAAACTATCTTCGATTTCTGAACGCCACTAAATGACTAAGACATTGTCCATTCGTATATATATATATATATATATATATATATATATATATATATATATATATATATATATATATATATATATATATAGATATATATATGTATATAAATACATATATATATATATATATATATATATATATATATATATATATATATATATATATACTGTATATATATATATATATATATATATATATATATATATATATATATATATATATATATATATATATATGTATGTATGTATGTATATATATACATATATATATTCTATGTCCTTCCGGTCACGCTCAACGGCATTCCCAGTACATATACCTATTTACCTTGGGTAGGTGGAAGGGGGAACAGCCATACCCTGGTGAGAAAAGGTACCCCGAGAGGTACAGTGTGTGTGTGCGTGTGCGTGCATATCTATCTAAATAAGTAGCCTTCATTTTTGACGGGTCGTGTACGTTTGTCCATCAATAAACCTATAAAGTAGCCTAGTATTTCACCCCCTCCCCAGCGTTGAATGCCCTTCTTGGTCCCAATTTCTGGTTATATAGCCAAAATTCTATAACTCAAATTAAACGTATAACCTTTCTAAAAGTGAAAATATCCAGTTACCAGAAAATAACTGATATATTTATTTTCATAAAATTCATCATAAATCAATGAGTTAAGCATTGTAGACCCCTGGTTAGTACAGTGGTAACGTATTCGCATGGCAGCAGTTCGATCCCAGCCCGGGACCGTAAGTTTATCCAGTTGACTGGAGAGGCTACTGCTGTGGTTGAACACCATAGTGGGGTGTTGGTCTTACCTGGCTGACGTTCTGGTGATCATCTATTTTGATGAAGCGAACTGAAACCAGACACCTTTAACCTTTAGATCTCCAGGGTTGTGGTGGCCGATGCTGTAACGTCCCTTATTTGTGAACGCCAGACTAGGGTTCGAGTCCCGCTGAAACTCGTTAGTTCCTTGTGAGCAAATGATGGGGGTTTGGGGGAGCTTACAGGTCTATCTGCTGAGTCATCAGCAGCCATTGCCTGGCCCTCTTGGTCTTAGCTTTGATGGAGAGGTGGCTATGGCACTGATCATATGTATATATGGTCTCAGTCTCTTGGGCATTGTCCTGCTGGATAGGGCAATGTCATAGTCCCTTGCCTCTGCCATTCATGAGCGGCAAAAGAAGAAAGAAGAAGATTGTAATAAACGTACACGTGTTCAATCAGGGTCAAATAAAAACAAAAGATGAAAATTATCACTTTGTTTTCGGGAGCAACTTGAATGCAAAGAGCTCTTCCAAGTCGAGTGTGAGTGTGTTACACATCTCTTTTATGTCTCGTTCATGTGTGAGGTGTCTCCTCTCTGTCCTCTCTCAAGTCTCTTCATAAATGATCGATTCTCTTCTGAGTAAAAACTTTTGTAAAGACTCGATGGATTTAACCACTTAATGTTGCCTTCCATTGATCCCTCAATTTGTCTGTGTTCTCTAAGCAGGAACTTCAATAAAACAATGAGATATTTTCTCTCTCTCTCTCTCTCTCTCTCTCTCTCTCTCTCTCTCTCTCTCTCTCTCTCTCTCTCTCTCTCTCTCTCTCAATAATGATTTTCCTTTTTGTATTTTTTGTCTTGTATCTTTGTGAGCGTCGTGACAACACTGAACTTAATTTACGATGGTACTTAGAAAATATTTCATATATTGTATGTTTATTCGTATTTCAGTTATGGTTGTATATATATATATATATATATATAT
>NC_090753.1:55480216-55497716 GCF_036898095.1 Palaemon carinicauda
GTCCGGTGGGGAAGATGTCCGGTGAGGAAGTTGTCCGGTGGGGAAGATGTCCGGTGTGGAAGTTGTCCGGTGGGGAAGATGTCCGTTGCGAAAGATGTCTGGTGGGGAAGTTGTTCGGTGGGGAAAATGTCCCATGGGGAAGTTGTCCGGTGGGGAAGTTGTCTGGTGCGAAAGATGTCCGGTGGGGAAGATGTCAGGTGGGAAAGATGTCCAGTGGGGAAGTTGTCTGATGAGGAGGTTGTCCGATGGGGAAGATGTCCGGTGGGGAAGATGTCCGGTGGGGAAGTTGTTCAGTGGGGAAGTTGTCCGGTGGGAAAGATGTCCATTGAGGAAGACGTCCGGTGGGGAAGATGTCTTTTACGAAAGATGTCTGGTGGGGAAGATGTCCGATGGGGAAGATGTCCGATTGGGAAGTTGTCCGTTGGGGAAGATGTCGTGTGGGGAAGATGTCCGGTGCGAAAGATGTCCGGTGGGGAAGTTGTCCGGTGCGAAAGTTGTTCGGTGGGGAAGTTGTCCGGTGCGAAAGATGTCCGGTGGGGAAGATGTCCGGTGCGAAAGATGTCCGGTGGGGAAGATGTCCGGTGCGAAAGATGTCCGGTGGGGAAGTTGTCCGGTGCGAAAGATATACGGTGGGGAAGTTGTTCGGAGGGGAAGTTGTCCGTTGGGGAAGTTGTCCGGTACGAAAGATGTTCGGTGAGGAAGATGTCGTGTGGAGAAGTTGTCCGGTGGGGAAGTTGTCCGGTGCGAAAGATGTCTGGTGGGGAAGTTGTTCGGTGGGGAAGATGTCTGATGGGGAAGTTGTCCGTTGGGGAAGTTGTCCGGTGGGGAAGATGTCAGGTGGGGAAGTAGTTCAGTGTGGAAGTTGTCCGGTGCGAAAGATGTCCGGAGGGGAAGATGTCTGGTTGAGAAGTTGTCCGGTGCGAAAGATGTCTGGTGGGGAAGTTGTTCGGTGGGGAAGATATCCGGTGGGGAAGTTGTCCGTTGGGGAAGTTGTCCGGTGCGAAAGATGTCCGGTGGGGAAGATGTCCGGTTGGGAAGATGTCCGGTGGGGAGGTTGTCCGATGGGGAAGATGTCTGGTAGGGAAGTTGTCCGGTGGGGAAGATGACCGGTGGGGAAGTTGTCCGGTGTGGAATATGTCCAGTGGGGAAGTTGTCCGGAGGGGCAGATGTCTGGTGGGAAAGATGTCCGGTGGGGAAGTTGTCCAATGCGAAAGATGTCCCCTGGGGAAGTTGTCCGGTGGGGAAGATGTCCGGTGGGGAAGTTGTCCGGTGGGGAACATGTCCGGTGGGGAAGTTGTCCGGAGGGGCAGATGTTAGGTGGGGAAGGTGTCCGGAGGGGCAGATGTCCGGTGGAGAAGATGTTCGGTGAGGAAGTTGTCCGGCGGGGAAGATGTCCGGTGGGGAAGTTGTCCGGTGGGACAGATGTCCGGTGGGGAAGATGTCCGGAGGGGCAGGTGTCCAGTGGGGAAGATGTCCGGTGGGGAAGTTGTCCGGTGGGGAATATGTCTGGTGGGAAGATGTCCGGTGGGGAAGTTGTCCGGTGGTGTCCTGTGGGAAAGTTGTCCGGTGGGGAAGATGTCCGATGGGGAAGTTGTTCGGAGGGGCAGATGTCTGGTGGGGAAGTTGTTCAGTGAGGCAGATGTCCGGTGGGGACGATGTCCGGTGGGAAAGTTGTCCGGTGGTGTCTGGTGGGGAAGTTGTCCAGTTGGGAAGATTTCCGATGGGGAAGTTGTCCGGAGGGGCAGATGTCCGGTGGGTAAGTTGTTAGGTGAGGCAGATGTCTGGTGGGGAAGATGTCCGGTGGGGAAGATGTCCGGTGGGACAAATATCATTTGGGAAAATGTCCAGAATCCATATATATATATATATATATATATATATATATATATATATATATATATATATATATATATATATATATATATATATATATATATATATATGTGTGTGTGTGTGTGTATTCTTTTGTTTGCTTCTTTCATTGCACAATTTTATTCCTTGGCACATCTCTTAACTCACCTCTTCTCTTGACAACAACACTCAAAGGGCCTTCTCTCTATCATTGTGTTGTTGTTTCTGTTGCTGTTGTTGTTGTTGTCTTTTTGAAACGTTCCCGGAGAGCTTCACTATTGATCCATGTACTTGTCTTGATTTGCATCAATCGTAATATATTCATCGTATCTGGGACTGTTTACAACTTCACCGTGTGCAACTGTTTATGTGTTTAGATTGAAGTCGGCCGGGGGCCATTTTGAACGCGAAATTCCAGCAGATTTTCTTATTCGCTTTCGTAATTCGTCTTCTTTTGTTATTCCGCATTTTGTTTACTCAAGATTCCAAGTCCCTCGGTGGACTCTGGAAGAATGTTTAAAATTTTACAGCAACTTGTTATTCTTTCTCTTTTGCTTGGAGTTTGCTTGAGAGTGCTCCACCTTGTAAACTCAGTCATGTTCTCTCAAACAAGCCCTTCTGCAATATCTTCATGCACAGATATATATATATATATATATATATATATATATATATATATATATATATATATATATATATATATATATATATATATATATATATATATATATATATATATATATATATATATATATATATATATATATATATATATATATATGCTTATGAATATATATATATATATATATATATATATATATATATATATATATATATATATATATATATATATATATATATATATATATATATATGTATATATATATATATATATATATATATATATATATATATATATATATATATATATGTGTGTGTGTGTGTGTGTGTGTGTGTGTTTGTGTATACAAACAGTATATGTACGTACATACATACATGCCATTAATTTAATTTTCCCTTTACTTTCAGGTACGGCATTATTTTCTTAATAATTTAATCAAGGTCATCCTACCATTGCAATAACTTGTTGTTGAATATTTTGCAACAGTTCTTAAAGAATAAACTTTGGGCAAATTCTAGAACCACTGATGAAATTAATGTCGATAACCATAACTTATTCAACTGTATAAGAGAGAGATCTTATGAGAATTTAATTAACTACTTTGGGTAAACCACAAAAATTATTTGAGATGAAAATGCTTTACGAAATTGAAAAGCATTTTTATTCTTATCCAACAATGGAACATTTATAAAGCCTCCTTTCAACCTCACTGATTGCCTGGTTGTGGTTGTGGTGGCCGATGTAGTAACGTCCCCAACTGGTGAACGCCAGACTGGGGTTGAGTTCCGCTCAAATTAGTTTGTTGCTTTGATTGCTGCAACCTCACCATCCTTGTGAGCTAAGGATGTGGGTTTTGGGGAGCTTATAGGCCTATCTGCGTAGTCATCAGCAGCCATTGCCTGGCCCTCCTTCGTCCTAGCTTGGGTGGAGAGGGGGCTTGGGCACTAATCATGTGTGGGGTTCGAGTCCCGCTCAAACTTCTTTGTTCTATTGGTCACTAGAACTTCACCGTCCTTGTGAGCTAAGGATTTGGGTGGGGGAGCCTATAAGCCTATCTGCTGAGCCATCATGAGCCATGGCCTGGTCCTCATTGGCCCTAGCTTGGGTGGAGAGGGTGCTTGGTCACTGAACTTATGTATCTATGGTCAATCTCTAGGGCATTGTCCTGCTTGATAGGGCAATGTCACTATCACTTGTCTCTGCCATTCATACGTAGCATTTAAACTTCTAAACTGGCCCTTTTAGAGGCAATTACAGTAAATGACATAAAAAAACGTATTTTTAATTTTTATTTTCATGATTTCGGTATAATCAAATCAATTTAATTTGTAAAATACATTATTATTATTATTATTATTATTATTATTATTATTATTATTATTATTTTAGTAGTAAAAAGTAAAGTTGTATATACTATCTTCAACAATTATTCATTATTTGAATAATTCTTCTTATACCAAAGCCATTGAGGCCGTCATCAAGTGTAAATATAAAATAGGGTTTAGTTGGGAAGTCAACACCACAAGGTCGATACTTAAGGTAAACGGCGATAACGCCAGATGTGGAGTTCATCACCCGTAGACTATGGAGGTTACACGCAGGAAGAGCTCTTTTGATTTAATTCAAACATTTACCTTAGCTCTGAAGAACAGATGGAAATCAAATTGATTACCTCCGCCAGTGAAGTTGGAAGGAGGTTATGTTTTACCCCCTGTTTGTGCGTTTCTGTTTGTTTGTAAACAGCTTCCTGGCCACAATTTTAATTGTAGATTAATGAAACTTGCAGGAATTAACTGTTATGTAAAAGGCCGGAATTGATTAAATTTTGGAAGGTTGAGGTCAAAGTTTAAGGTCAGGGTCCAGAAAAATATCCAATACTGGTGATCCGCCATAAGTTTGGACATCGTTGTCACAGAGACTTCAAAGATGGTTCATATTTGAGTGTATGAAAATCCACGCATATTAATACATGCTAAGGTCACATGTCAAGGGGAAGGTCGAGAAATAAGCTGCCGCGGCGGAGGTCTGCGCTCTGTTGAGTGCCCCTCTACTATGAGATTCAGGGCCTCTGTAACACGGTTTTTCCGCAATAATTTTTTATCTATGAATCTCATAGATATAACGCTTCTTCAGAATGCACATTATATCGACACATAAATTTTGACTATATTCTGCATTACGTAGGTTGAATAAATGTGGTACTTATAATGTAAAAGTGACGTTTTTTGAAGACGGGCCAACTTACTCAGAGAAAAGGTTTCGAACGCACTCGTTACATAACTTATGACGGCATTTCTTCCCTCTTTCTCGATCGATGATTGGCTATACGTAACGAAGGCTATACCTCTGCCAACAATGACACAAAAGTTGAAATAAAAGCAAAGAAGTACACCTTTATGAACTCTGAAACCTCTCCATTGATAATTGTCATAATGAACAAACCAACAAATTATGTTAATAAATACAAAAACACTTCGATTATTAGTCTAACTCCCAAATAAGTTTCCTAAGAAATTACAGTATACTTTATAGGTCACAAACAGATTGACAAGGTGTTGGGAATAGTTGGTAATTTTCAAAAGCGTAGTAGACAAGCTTGATTTGATAACTGCTATATCCTATGTCAAGCAATTTTTATTTATTGTCTGTCTACCTACCTATTTACTGTAAAAAAAAAAAAATAGACGGTACCGAATTTTGGCTTTAAACCTTCACCAATAATTATCGTCAGAATGATGACTTCATGAGGCTCCACCCACTTTGGCCTGATTATAATTCAGGATAACACTGAAGGCTATCATGGGCATTGTTGGATCAGAAAATTTAAATTCTGGCTTTAAAAACTCATTTCTCGAGTAGTTGTAAGAAGTGCTAAATGATCCTCAAGGATCCCAGCAGTTGGCCTAAACGTTTAATTCATTTATACTACTGTTGCGGCACTACTGCTACAGTAGTATTACTACGCTAGCACAGATACCCCACCCACATTTATGTATCGTTCCGCCATTCATAAAGTCTTTGTAATGTTTTTTTTTCACTGTGCAATAAGCCATAGCCTCCTCAGAAATTAAGTTTAATATTAGATGATAGGTTATTTCATTAAGCTGACAAATTATGGCAACTGGGTATGTTATTGCCGATGTTGAAGGTAAAGATAAAGTATGGTATCATTCCTTTATTGCATTATCATCTTTACTACTATTTGTTTTGCTACATGTAGTAATTATGTTTAAGGATAAATTAATTATGTTCACTTTACTTATATAAATTTCCATTAGATGTACAAATAAAACTCCTAAAACTATTTCTGATTTATTTACAAAATGCAGTCATGCCCAAAACATATATGGTCGTACGGGGTAAGAAGAAGAAAAAAATTATATCGGATGATCCGTTGGTCTAATGGAGAGTTTAGCACAAAATTCTTATTTTAACAAAAATAGTTATATAAGGACTGTTTACATACAATCTCTCTCTTTCTCTCTCTGTCTCTTGGTGGCATAGTGAATAGTTAATGGAAATGTTCAAAAGCCTGAATGACATTACAAGTATTATAATCATGTTACGCTAGATACAAATCAGACCATAAACATTGGATTTAAACTAGAAACTGAATAATTACCTATTCAGGCTATAGTAAATATGGCCACGGGCTTTCTCTTGACTGTATAAAGTTGCAAGTCGTAAGACAAATGCAGTTTTGCAACCAAGGGGGCAATTCCAAATCATGTTAGCCATTCTTGACTTATGGTTTTCAGAGCCGATGGAACAAGGTGAATGGGTGTCTGGTGGATGGGCGTGGCAAAATTTTGTCAAAAGGTGTTTACATCGTTTACGTAATGAATGTTTTCAACTCTTGGCTCGTTTTCACTGGCCATGGCGTCGGCTGCATCATTTTTACTCTATAAAAATTAAAACTATCGGGTTTAGGTTATTGACAATGCTGACAAAATTTGTGTTTGGTTGTAAAATATACATATGTCAACTTTCAGCTACATCCGATGCTTTGATAAGGAGCAAAGTCCAAAAAACCGTGTTACAGAGGCCCTGAATCTCATAGTAGTTGATTGTGTGTTCTCTGGCGTAACAACAGTCATGGTCTTTGTGGCCTGGGCGGGGGGGGGGGGGGGGGTTGTTAATTCTAGAGTCTTTGAAAACCGTTTCTAAGAAAAAATGTGAATATATTGGAGCTGGAAATAGATATAAAGAAGAAAAAAAAATTATTTGAAAATTTTCATAAAAAAATGAAATATCTTTTTCAGGGGTAAGCTTGGCTGATTGGAATATGAAATGAAGAAGAGGGATTTTTAAAGTTTATAATCATTCGAGTACTAAATCCAAAAAATAAAAAATAAAATACCAATAGCAGAAAAAAATAGAAAAATCTTGATTGATTAGAACATTATAATACAAAAAAAAAAAAAAGATTTGCAAAACCAATATTATTCAAATATGTAAAACAAAAATGGAATATCGATGTCAAAATGAATCTTGATTGATTGAAACTGGATGTGAATCCAAAGGAAAAAAAGCTTATTAAAGAAAATCGAAAATATCTATTCTAGTCTTTTCCCTGTCAGAGCCCTTAGGCTTAAAGCATCTTGCTTTAAAATAAAAATGTTTAAAGGCCGTTCATGAATGGCAGAGGACAGGAACAGTGACATCGCCCTATCGAGCAGGACAATGCCCTAGTGAGTGACCATATATACATATGATCAACGCCCAAGCCCTCTCTTCACCCAAGCTAGGACCAAGGAGGGTCAGACAATGATTGCTGGTGACTTTAGGCTCCCCGAAACCCCAACATCGTTTACTTACAAGGATGGTGAGGTTGCAGCGACCAAAGAAACTAACGAGTTTGAGAGGGACTCAACACCAGTTTGGCTTTCACCAGTCAGGGACGTTACCACATCGGCCACCACACCCCCTAGGGTTGTAGCTTAGATATTGATGATAATAGTACAGAATTCAAATGAATGCTCGAAGTAGCGAAGTAGGCAATAGATGGCGCCATGTGTTCTAGATGTGGAATTATATGTCCTGCACATGTCCATTTCTTTTTCCTACATGTCGTTAGAATATCCCCTACTTTATTGTGCTCTCGTATCCATGTTGCTCCTTTTCTGTCTCTTGGTGTTATTTTCATCATTATACTTTCCATGGCTCTCTGAGATGTAACCCTCTTATGCTCTAAGGTTTTGGTAAGGCTCCAAGTTTCTGATGCATAAGTGACTACCTATAGAACCATCACATGAAATACTTTTAAGTTTTAGAGAAAGTAACATTTTACTTTCCACAATCTCATTTTAGTTACCAAATGTTCTCCGCCCCATATATATATCGTGTCCGGAAAATTCACCGCCAGCAATTCACCGCCAGCAAATCACCGTCAGCAAATCACCGTTAAAGAAAATTCACCGCCAGCAATTCACCGCCAGCAAATCACCGTCAGCAAATCACCGTTAAAGAAAATTCACCGCCAGCAATTCACCGCCAGCAAATCACCGCCAGCATACCATTCACCGTTAAAGAATTTACCAAATAATAAATCTGTAATTTTTTTATTTTACACATTATAAAGGACATTTAAAAATCTTCATTTGTTGCTACGACATTCTATTTATTTGTTTATACATTCATAATTAAAATAACTGCTTAAAAGGAAAAGAAATAAAATAACATTTTTATAAAATATAAATTCGAACATAAAAATCTAGTATGAAATATTATGAGCTATTCCACTCAATTAATCAATAACATTTACGTCTGGATCATAGTTTCCGACAAGTCTTCGAAGTCGTTGGGCGCAATCTCGATATTTTTTCTTTCTCTTGGGAGGTTCCTGACCAGTTACGTATTGCTCAAATCTAACTTGATTTAATGCCTGTTCTTTCTTAATGCAGTCAATAAATTTCCAGATGTTTGGATGGCATACTGTCATCTGTTCTTCAAAAGCTCTGTGCCACCCTTCATTCTACAGAATTGTTTGTCTTCTGCAAATTATGTAATACAGCTTCATAAACGTTCCACGTTCAGGGGGGAAAATATCGCTATCACATAACTCTTCGAATGTAGACACGACTCTCTCTGTTGGTACGAATGCTATTGCAGGGAGCATTCGCAGACTTAAAGCAAAATCTGCGTCATTTTCATACCTCTCTTTTAACCCATGACATTAAATAGTACGCATGATACACTGTCAAAAATGGAAAAAAAAAACAGCCATTTTGCTCAATTTGGAGAAATGTGTTTTTACATGCTTGTATCATAACTTTTTCAAAATCTGTTTTTATTGACAAAAGGGGTAGAGACGTGAGTGAGTTCTTTATCTTTCCCAAAAATATTTCATACGTTTCTTGAGATTTATCTGGCAGTGAAATATTTTCCTTTAAACCATGTAGAGTGTATAACTGAAAGAATAATAACGGGATGGTTTTGAAGGTTCCAAAATATAAGAACTCTTCCCCATTTGGCAAAACCCTCAGGAAAAGTGATATATTTACGATGACATGGAAGAGCTGGTCCAGAAATACTTTTATATCTTATATTTCGCATTGTTCTTTTCAACGTATCTGTACTGGAAAGCTTTCCTGCTGCTGCTTGACTGCATCCATCAAAAGCAATTGATAATATTGAATGAGGCGAGTTTGTTGAATTCTTCGCTTTGATACGAAATTCTTCACAAATCTTTGCCGCCTCGACATTGGCGGCATCTGCAAGATGATTATGCTCATTCAAAGTCTTAACAATTTTTTCACCCACTGTGGTTACTTGTGCACGACACTTCGTCTTCTGGTACTGCTCACATTTCCAATGTATTTTATCCTCAATTTGTCTTTCGTTGACGTGCATATAGTTATTAATGCACAATGTATTCTTACCTTTCTCACTTTGAATGAACCGATGGATCATTTTAAAGAAGTGTGTTAGATATATATGCCTAAAAGAGCGAGACAACACTGAACCGCAATGAAAGTGTTGCTTCAAAGGGTTGAGAAAATTTTAATTTATAAAGAATAAAACTCAATAATAGGTGAACTGTTAATTTTTGTTTTCAAACGATCTATTTATACCATTTAGGATAATTCTGAAACAGTTGTTAGGCGATAGAATACTCTTTAAAAGGAAATGGGTGAATTGCTAGGCAGTGAATTGCTAGCGGTGAATTTTCCTTAACGGTGAATTGCTGGCGGTGATTTGCAGGCGGTGAATTGCTGGCGGTGATTTGCAGGCGGTGAATTGCTGGCGGTGAATTTTCCTAAACTCATATATATATATATATATATATATATATATATATATATATATATATATATATATATATATATATATATATATATATATATATATATATATATATATACACACACACACAACAATAACAATTGCAGTCATTTCTAGGACACTACAGACAAAGTCTTCAAACATGTCCTTAATTATTTCAGAGGTTTGGCCATTTTCATCAGGACGATGGGCATTGTACATCGGTGATGGGGGTCTCTCTCTCTCTCTCTCTCTCTCTCTCTCTCTCTCTCTCTCTCTCTCTCTCTCTCTCTCTCTCTCTTCTCTCTCTCTCTCTCTGTCTGTCTCTCTCTCTCCCTCTTTCTATATATATATATATATATATATATATATATATATATATATATATATATATATATATATATATATGTGTGTGTGTGTGTGTGTGTGTGTGTGTGTGTTTTCCTATTGTACAGAATAATGAATTATCTTGGCAGAAGCTTCAAGACTTTGTCAAGGACGAAAACAAGAGAGGGACACCGGCAAATTGCCTGGAGTCGTGTGCTTTAATTAAGCAACTTCTCCAATTCTCACCTCTGGGGAATGCTACAATTCTGGCCGAGTGGGGACGAAGCAACGATAGAGAGAGAGAGAGAGAGAGAGAGAGAGAGAGAGAGAGAGAGAGAGAGAGAAAGAGAGAGTAAGATAGACGAAGGGAGAAAGAGAAAGAGAGATAAAAGGTGGCGAAATGGTAAGACAGATTGAAGGAGAGAGAGAGAGAGAGATTTCGAGATGCATTAGCAGAATTAGTTCGCCAAGAATTATCGTACTTCTCTATTGAGAGAGAGAGAGAGAGAGAGAGAGAGAGAGAGAGAGAGAGAGAGAGAGAGCTGTACCAACCGTGTGTCTCATGATCGTACATAAATTATTTTGTATATATTATGCTTGTATCTGCGCTCTTCCCTCGCACTAAAAAGAACCTGAATAATCATGCCTCCGGTTTTCCTCTGTAACATTGTCCATCTTGTGAACATGAAAATGCCTGTTGCCTTGAGGTTTTGTATATAAAGGAGAGTGTTCTATAATAAAGTTACTCAGTTGATTGCATCATGCCTTTGAGTCATAACCTCTCTCTCGGCCCGTCACATTGGTGACCCCGGAAGTCGACTCGCTCCCACCGCCTTCCACCCCCCCCCCCTTGCCCTCCATCGTTGGTACTGTGGCGGACTCTACAGCAGTTGGCGCTGCGGGAAGCCCCATTCAAACTTTCATCGTTTGCCAGTGGAGAGGCGTTTGCTTGATTTCAGCGCGCAGAAGTCCAGTTTCGCATCAGGGGCGTGACTCGCTCAACCACTAAAGCAGATTATGTTCTCGCGGCGATACCCGAGGACACCTTCCCAGAAATATCCGACTGGCTTTGTGAAAAAGGAGCCACCCCAATAGCGTATGACGCCCTCAAAACATGCCTTCTGCAGCAGTACTTGCCGTCGCCAGCCGCCCTTATAGCAAAGCTTTTTCAGCTCTCTCAACAACCGTTGGGGGATCAAAGGGCTTCGCTTGCCCTCAGGGAAATGACCAGTATAGCTCGCCTTCAACCTGCCGCAGACGGCTCTCCTCGTGAGGTGAACCTACTTCATGCCCTTTGGATACGCCGTTTACCCGGACCTATACGCATTGCCTTACCCGATGTCGATAGTTTACCCATAAAGGACTTGATGACCAAAGCCGACGCCCTTATGCACAGCCACTTCAAGACCTCCATCAACGCCTCCACCTCTGACGAAGAGGATGCCTATTCAACGTCAACTGAAGCTGACATGAATGCCGTAGGACATACACGCCTACCCAGTGACGTGCCGAAGTAGCGACAAAGTTGCCCACCACCCACCAATCACTCGCGCCCCAACAAACGACTTTTACAGCCACTTACTACCCCCATCCGCCACAGTTTTGCTATTACCACTTCAGATTCGGGGCAACCGCGAAGAAATGTGCCAAGGATTGTCAGTGGCCAAAAAACGTGTAAGTAGGCCATCGCTCGTGGCGGTGGGCTCCCATGTTTCTAATCTTTTCTTTTTACAGGATGCAGGAACGGGCGTGCGATTTTTGGTAGACACGGGTGCTTGTCGTTCTCTTTTGCCAAGGAAACTCTTCAAGGCACGACGTGGTCTATATACATCTGCCGACATCCGCTTGGTAGCTGCCAACGGATCTGCGATACCCACCTACGGTTACAAGAACCTCACATTATCGTTTGTAAACATTAAATTCAATTGGAAGTTTCTGGTTGCTGACGTAACATTGCCAATCCTCGGTGCGGATTTCCTCTCTCATTTCCACCTTCTGGTCGATGTCGCCCACCGACGATTGGTCAACACAGACTCGTACTTGTCGACACCTCTTCAACCCGCCCCCTCTAATCTCGCTCTCCACATCAGCACACCCACGGATGCCTACGCCCACCTCCTCACGTCGTACCCAGAAGTTTTCCGTCCAGAACTTCGCCAAACGCCCATGGTTCCTACCAAGCACGGTATTTATCACCATATCAAGACGACGGGACCCCCAGTCTTTGCAAAATTCAGACGTCTGGCACCGGAACGATTGGCAGCCGCCAAACAGATGTTCGCCGAAATGGAGGAAATGGGCCTTTGCCAAAAGGCCTCCAGCCCATGGTCGTCACCCTTACTCATCGTTCTGAAGAAAGACGGCTCCCTCCGTCAGTGCGGGGATTACAGGCGCCTGAACATGCAAACAGAACCGGATCACTACCCCCTCCCAAACATTGTCGACGTGATCTCCTACCTGCACAAAGCGAAGGTTTTCTCTACACTCGACCTCCTGAAGGGGTATTATCAGGTGCCTATAAACCCAGAAGACATCCCCAAGACCTCCATCACCACTCCGTTTGGTACATACACCTTCAATTACTCCTGTTTTGGCCTTCGTAATGCTGGGGCCACGTTTCAACATCTCATGGAACACCTAGGTCACCTGCGCATCGTGCTCGACCACCTGCAACAAAACGGCTTTGTATTCCGGTACGACAAGTGTACCTTTGGCGCCAACGAAGTGTCGTTCTTAGGGCACCGCATCACTCCTGAAGGAGTCAATCCCCTCCCTGAGAAGGTAACAGCCGTTCAGAACTTCCCCGCGCCCTCGACCATCAAAGCACTGCAGGAATTCAAAGCTCTGCAAGAATTCTTGGGCATGATCAACTATTATCACCGTTTTCTGCCAGCCATTGCCGCCACTCTAGCTCCCCTCTACTCCTCCCTCAAGGGCAAGCCAAAGGACCTGAAGTGGGGTCCCCTTCAAGAAGCAGCCTTCTGCAATGCAAAGAAGGCCCTATCAACTGCTGCGGCTCTCACTTTTCCTATCCCACACTCCCCTCTCCTCTCCACCAATGCCAGCGACGTCGCTATTGGTGCAGTACTCGAGCAGGTGGTCAACGGCTCGCCCCGCCCATTGGCCTTCTTCAGCAGAAAACTGTCCAAGGCAGAATCTGGTTATTCTACCCTCAATCGAGAATTGCTGGCGGTGCACTTGGCTGTCCGTTACTTTCGTCATTTCTTAGAAGATACGCCCTTCGTCATTCGCACAGACCACAAGCCTCTGGTGCACGCCTTCACTCGACAGTCTGACGCCTGGTCCTCCCGTCAACGCCGACATCTCTCCGCCGTGGCTAAATACAATTTCACCCTTCAATACTTCCCTGGGAAAATGAATCCCGTTGCCGATGCCCTGACAAGAAACACGTTGGCTGCCGTTGAACTGGGATTGGATTACAACGCCCTGGCTGAAGCCCAACGACAGGATCCAGAGTATCAAGCATGTAGGACATCCTGCACGTCCCTCCGCTGGGAAGACTTTCCCCTCGAAGACTCAAACACCACCCTCCTTTGTGACGTCAGTACTGGTAGACAGCGACCTTGGATTCCTTCTCCCATGCGACAGCAGGTGTTTGATTTCATGCACGGCCTTTCACATCCCTCGTGCCGTTCTACTGCACAGCTGCTGAAGGCAAAGTTCATTTGGCACGGCATTTCTAAGGATGCTAAGGAATGGGTCCGAGCCTGTACTTCTTGCCAAACTTCCAAAGTACATCGACACACGGATTCAGGAGTGGGCACCTCTCCTCAACCTCAGCGTCGTTTCGCACACATTCACGTCAACGTTGTAGGCCCCCTACCCACATAACAAGGACATCGTTACCTGTTTACCGTCATCGACCGCTCCACTCGTTGGCCTGAAGCCATTCCCATGGAAACTGCAACGTCCGCCTCATGTACGTCAGCCTTACTCTCTGGATGGATTTCAAGATTTGGTATCCCTGAGCATATTACTTCTGACAGGGGAACCACTTTCACCTCTCAATTGTGAACATCATTAGCGAATCTCCTGGGCATCACCCTACATCAGACAACGGCCTACAACCCCGCTGCCAATGGAATGGTTGAACGTTTTCATCGTACCCTCAAAGCAGCTTTGATGTCCCTCTGCAAGGATTGCAACTGGTTTACTCAGCTTCCCTGGGTCCTCCTGGGACTAAGAACCACTCCTAAAGACGCCCTCGACGTGTCGGCAGCTGAAATGGTGTATGGCGACCCGTTGGTCGTCCCTGCCGAATTTTTTCCTTCTACAACCTCCTCCGACAATCTCCAGCGCATACGTCACGTCGTGGGAAAATTTACTCCATGCCGCCAGACTTACAAGCCCCAAGCGAAGCATCACATACCAACGGACTTGCACTCTGTAACGCACGTCTTCCTGCGCAACGACACTACCAAGCCACCGCTAACGCCCTCTTACACGGGCCCTTTCCTTGTGATCCGACGCAGTCCGAAAGCATTCCTATTAAACATTCGTGACAAAGACGACTGGGTCTCCATTGATCGTCTAAAACCTGCTTATTTTTTGCCAGATGACCCGCGTACAGTTCGCCTCTCTATATCAGGCCGGCCTATTTAACATGTACAGTATGTCATTTTTAGGGGAGGAGCCATGTACCAACCGTGTGTCACACGATCGTACATAAATTATTTTGTATATATTATGCTTGTATCTGCGCTCTTCTCTCGTACTAAAAAGAACCTGAATAATCATGTCTCCGGTTTTGCTCTGTAACATTGTCTGTCTTGTGAACATGAAAATGCCTGTTGCCTTGAGGTTTTGTATATAAAGGAGAGTGTTCTATAATAAAGTTACTCAGTTGATTGCATCCTGCCTTTGAGTCATAACCCCTATCTCGGCCCGTCACAGAGCATTCAAAGGCTAACTACCCAAAGGCCTCGTTTCCCGGCATATTCATTCAGCCAGTCTGAATCTGCACCTTAATAATGCAGTACATTTTTGGCCTGATGTTCAATTAGGTCCAAATAGTCTTAGAAATTACTGAGAAAAGTATATCCTGCATGGCTCGTGTACAGAATTTCCCCCCCCCTCTCTCTCTCTCTCTCTCTCTCTCTCTCTCTCTCTCTCTCTCTCTCTCTCTCTCTCTCTCTCTCTCTCTCTGTATATGCAGTATATACTGTAGGCTATATATATATATATATATATATATATATATATATATATATATATATATATATATATATATATATATATATTTATATATGTGTGTGTATACTATAAGTATTATTGCTTATATGTGTATACATGTATATGTATATATACATGTTTATGCATGTATGGTATTTATATGTGTTTATGCAGTATATACTGTAGGCTCTATATATATATATATATATATATATATATATATATATATATATATATATATATATATATATATATATATATATATATATATGTGTGTATATATATATATATATATATATATATATATATATATATATATATATATATATATATATATATATGTGTGTGTGTGTGTGTGTGTGTGTGTGTGTGTGTGTGTGTATATACTATAAGTATTATTGCTTATATGTGTATATATGTATATGTATATATACATATTTATACATGTATGGTATTTATATGTGTATATGCATGCATAGGTGTATATATATATATATATATATATATATATATATATATATATATATATATATATATATATATATATATATATATATATGCCATATAGGCATAAAAACTGCTGGATTCCGAACGTTGATAAAAAAAACAAATCCTTAAAAAATAAAAAATAAAAGTCCTTTTCTTTCTACAACCCTGTTTTAGGACTTTCTATCTCAAAGATGTGAATCCTTAAACAATCGACATTCCGATCACATCTTCCTAACTCTGCTGATCCAGTCGGCGGCATCAAAGAAAGTCAGGTGTAATCTCCCGGCTCCTAATAGGAGTCTCCGGAAGGAGACCGGAATAAGTAAAACGTCTTCGAGGATTCCTCTGAAGAGAATGGGGATCTCAGTTTCAAATTCTGGTAACAGCAGAAATTCTACGTTATTATTATTATTATTATTATTATTATTATTATTATTATTATTATTATTATTATTATTATTATTATTACAAGGATGCTATAAGCCCAAGGGATCCAACAGGGAAAAGACTCTTGTGAGGAAAGGACATAAAGAAACAAATATATTATTATTATTATTATTATTTTTATTTTTGTAGTAATTATTATTATTATTATTATTATTATTATTATTATTATTATTATTATTATTATTATTACTTTCTAAGCTACAACCCTACATCTCTATATTTATGTATATACATATATGTGCATGCATATACATATATCTATATTCATTTGCGTGGACATCTCTATATATGGCATATATACATATACATATATATATATATATATATATATATATATATATATATATATATATATATATATATATATATATATATATATATATGTTTACGTATATATATATATGTATATCTATATGTAGCTATATATATATATATATATATATATATATATATATATATATATATATATATATATATATATATATATATATATATAGATTATATAAGCAATCATACCAAGGTTAGATGATAATCATAGGGACAGTTTGACGTCATTGAATCTTGTATATAAAATTGTATTTACTTTCATAAGAAGATTTGGGAAAATCGTCAAGGGAAAATCATAGAAGACATGTCCACAACCTCATAACCTCATTATTCTCCATTCGGTCAAAATGTTTCATTATCTGAAGGTAAATATTTGTATCTCGGTAATATTTTTAGGGATTTCAGAGTATTTCCCTTTGTAATATGATGAAGGAAAAAGTGATTGTAATAAATGAGCATTTTTTTTTTTTTCTTCTTTTTTTTTTTTCTTTTTTTTTTTTTTTTTCTTGAAAAATGAAGCTTCTCACTTTGACCATAAGTGGTATTATTAACAGCTTTTAAGAGATATATTTTAAAGATTCGCTATAATCCCAGTTAATTCTCACTAATTGCGTTTTTAATAAACAAAAGTGTGCTTTGAACATAAGTTATGAAATATACGGACATTTGGAATTTTTCTTCGGTTAAAGTTTCCAATATTTCAGTAGAGTGAATTTTTAAATGATTAAGTTTTATCTCAATCATTGGTAAAGCGATGACGATCTCGAAAAAAACGTTCCAATCATCTCATGTCTTCTGCTTTGTTGCATCATACCAGTTTAGAACCATATAGCTAATGTTCTCAAATCTTGGCCTGTGTCGTAGCTTTTCTTCCAATCATTGATACTTGTTTTCTTCATGTATTATTTTAGCCATTTAGTGAGAGGTCATCTTCCCCCTGGCACCCTTGTACCGCACGGGAGATCGACAACTCATTATATT
>NC_090753.1:55502716-55515216 GCF_036898095.1 Palaemon carinicauda
TAATGTGAAAAAAAATTATATCTTATTTCAAACTATTTCTATAACTTTATAATGAAGAGAAACAAAAAGGAAACGAAAAAATTAATAAAAAGGAAAGAAAAATAAACCTAATAAATTTTTATATTTGCTGTTTTAATGTGAAAAAAAATTATATCTTATTTCAAACTATTTTTATAACTTTATAATGAAGAGAAACAAAAAGGAAACGAAAAAATTAATGAAAAAGAAAGAAAAATAAACCTAATAAATTTTTATATTTGCTGTTTGAATGTAAAAATAAAATGATGTCTTATTTCAAACAATTTCTATAACTTTATAATGAAGAGAAACAAAAAGGAAACGAAAAAAAATAATGAAAAGGAAAGAAAAATATAAACCTAATAATTGTTTATATTTACTGTTTGAATGTAAAAATAAAATGATGTCTTATTTCATGCACAAACTTATTTTCCTCTATTACCAATTAAGACCCAAAACTTTTGTTTTAAATAAAAATGAACTGAAAAATAAACCCAAGAAATTTTTAAGTTTGCTGCTTGAATGTAAAAATAAAATGATGTTTTATTTCATCAACATACTTATTCTTATTTATTACCTTAAAATGAAGAGCAAAACAAATTTTTTCTGTTTGCTGTTTTAATGTAAAAATAAAATGATTTCTTATTTCAACACACTTTTTTCCCTATTACCTTAAAATCAACGGCCTAAAATCTTTTCATGTTTGCTGCTTTTAATGTTAAAATAAAATCCTTTCTTAATACTTGTACATATTTTATGTCTGCTATTTATATGTAAATCAAATGCTTTCTTATTGAAACAAAAATAAAGGGCAACAAAAAATACAAACGAAAAAGATACGTTTCTTCTCCTCAATGCAGAAAGCATTGTTGTCTCTTCCGAAGCCAATCCAAGAATGTCCTCCGGTTGGAGAAGCCCTGTTTTTATATGGAGTGGCCAATTCGTGAACTGGCGTGAACTGGTGTGAACGATGCGGAAACGATGCAGAATGATGAGTGAACTCGCGTGAACATGTCGTGAACTTCTCGTGAACTACGCGTGCCAATTCGTGCCATCGCTTGAACGTCGAGTGAACGATGCGCGAACTGGAGTGTACTGGTCGTGAACAGTGCGGGAAAAACACCAGTGCGTGCCACAAAGTGGCACGCACTGGCGCGCATCAATGCGTGCCAGTGCATGGCAAAAATGCGCGCAAGCGTCAGGCGGGCTTTTGTTGCCGCTCCGGCATGTCACGGATTGGGTATCCATGTTATACTGCATTCACGTCAACTTTGGTTGAAGTAGAATAGGTGTTCTCTTCATCAAGAGTGGAGGCATTTATGGAGGTCTTAAAGGTAGTGAAGTGGCTCTCCATAAGGGTGTGGACTTTGGGCATCGTACCCAAAGGATACGAATTAGATTCACTTAACGAGGAGAGCCATTAGAGTTAGGTTGCAGGTGAGTGATATTGGTCATTTCCCTGAGGGCTAATGAAGCCTTTTGTCCCCCAAACAGTTGTTGAAAAGAGGTAAAAAAAAATGGCTATATGGTTGGCTGCTCTTGGAGGTATGTTTTGAGAGCCAATCGGAGATTTCGGGAAAAGAGTCCTCGGGGATTGTTGTGACGATATACTGTACTCGTCTTTGGTGCTTGAGCGAGTCATGCCCTGGATGTGAAACTGAACTTTGGTGTGCTGAAACCAGGTGTGTTGGCGAAGGGTTTTAATTTCATTGATGCTGCGTAATAGAAGGAGTCAGGGTCTCTGGGCAGTTTTAGGATGCCAAAAGACCTCCAATCAATCACTCGATCAGTCTGTAGGTGGCATTGGAAATAGGGTTGGGCTCCACAGTGGGTGAAAAGACAGTGTAGAGCTGGTTCTGTTGCAGTCGCCAGTAATTGTGAGGTAGCTTCTAGGCACTAACATAGAGGTGAGGCGAATTTTGTTGACTTTATTGAACAAGATAACATGCTTCTATACAAAAGGTTGAGGGCAGTAATGGCCCAAATATTCAAACAATGTGAGGCATGCTATAACGAGCTTAGATAGAGTTTTCTATTATCAAGGCGGGAGAGAGCAAGAGATGAAAAAAGCAATAGTGTATGAGCGTGTAAGAAACACATTCTCTACATATAATACATCCAGTGAAACATTGTGGTTTTCTTTAGCAATTTCATTTCAGTATCAATATATTACACAAGGTCTGTTAGAATGATTGATCAGCTGTTATTCAGTAACAATGGAATTGCCTTATGAAATAATTTGACCAAGTAATTTTTTCCTGTCATATATGCCAAGAATGTTTTCCAACAATGATTGTCTATCTAAGCACAGTGATACTAAAAAAAAATGTTATATCAAATTTAAGTAAACTTAAATGAAGACTGTTATACACAGCAAACCTTTAGGCTAATTAAAGTTACTGATGTATGCAAGCGAGTTTATTTACTGTCTGGAAACTATTAGCATCTTCCCGCCAAACTTTAGACGAGGTAGCCAATAACTGATTGATTGATCTGCGTCAACTAGCATTTCAAATGAGTCAAAACTGGTGGGAGACATGGGAGTCCAGTTGCCGTATGCTAGCAATCACTGTAATGATCAAACAAAAGCCTTGATTGTGCGCACACAAAAGGAAAGGCGTTGGCTATTTGGTGGAAACTTCCGGGTTAAGATGCCAGGAACTTCCAGAAAATGTGTGCTCTGGCAATATTGGATTAAATGGCTGATTTTTGTCTAAAATAAATGTGGAGAAACCTAAGGAAAATCATGAAAGAAATAGATAGTATGAATATATTTTTCTACTTCAACTTTGAGAAGTTGGTGCCTGCTTTGAGTTATTTGCTGTAAGCTAATTTAGGTAGAGGAATCTCTCTCTCTCTCTCTCTCTCTCTCTCTCTCTCTCTCTCTCTCTCTCTCTTGTTTAGCTTCAAAAGTTGATAATGTTATTGCACTTTAGCCTATAGAATCTATTAGACCAATTCTCTCTCTCTCTCTCTCTCTCTCTCTCTCTCTCTCTCTCTCTCTCTCTCTCTCTCTCTCTCTCTCTCTCTAGATTCTAAAGTTGATAATTAATGTGATTTTGACGTCAGTCTACTGAATCCATTAACCCAACCTCCCCCCCCCTTTCTCTCTCTCTCTCTCTCTCTCTCTCTCTCTCTCTCTCTCTCTCTCTCTCTCTCTCTCGCTCTCTCTCTCTCTCTCTCATTAGACTTCTTCTCGCAGTCAACAGACACTGTAGTCGTAACGTCATTCTACAAAACAGACCCAATCAAACAATTAATTAATCTGAGGTTTCCCTATCGACTGTCATTGTTATGAACTAATGAGGCTGAGTGGTAGTATGGGAGTGAAGGTGGGTTAGGTATAGGGGATATAGCTAGTTACCCCCCCCCCCCCTCCCACCCATTCCTCAAGTTTAGAGCCTAGGGGTCGAGCAAAAATAACAAAATAAAAAGTAGAACTAGAAAGTTAATCGAATGCGATAGGAAAAATGACGACAATAAAAAGGAAAAGAACAGAAGGATAGAATGTAAAAGTAGAAAGATACGAAAAATATATAAGAAAAACAAAGAGATTAAAACAGGAAAATGGAAAACAATATAAAAAAGGGTGATCAAGCCAGAAAAAAACGTGGCTGACCTTTCTTTGAGATTGAAAAGAAATGAGAATATGAAGAACCAGGAGTACAAAAATATTGCGAGAAATCCTAAGTCAAGTAACATCAAAGGAGATATTGTAATTAAAGAATGACGTGAGAAGTGGCAGCCTCGTGGGTGTTACATAGATGCCTGTGAGAAGAACAGTCGATAAGATTTGGGTAGGGTGTGTATGTCCCCGAGTGTGGAACATTTTTTAGAATTAGTTTCTTTTTATCGACTTTCACATTGGAGTCACCTAGCACAACTAGTCTTTTTATCTACTTTCACATCTAAATCTCCTACCACAACTAGTGTTTATATCTACAGTCACTTCTTAGTCACCAAGAAGAACTAGTTCTTTTATCTGCTTCCACATCTAAGTCACCTAGCACAATTAGTCTTTTTATCTACTTTCACATCTAAGTCCCTTAGCACAACTAGTCTTTTTATCTACTTTCACATCTAAGTCACCTAACACAGCTAGCCCTTTCATCTACTTGCACATCTATGTCACCTAGCACAACGAGTCCTTTTATCTGTTTTCAAATCTAAGTCACTAGCACAAGTAGTTTTTTTATCTACTTTCATATCTAAATCACCCATCACAACCAGTCCTTGTCACTCTGTAACCCAGCCTGGGATAGTTTTATACTCTCGATTTTTTCTATATCTTTTATATATGCTTTGCCAGAAGTAAAATACTTCGTGAAAAATTATCTTTTATTATAACTAACGTTCATGTACTCCTCCACTTTTCCCACTCCCTTTTCTGCAGTGTAATGTATTTCTTAGCCTATCTACTTTACTCTTTTTCCCTTCCTATTCTTCCTATTATTAAACACACTGGTATTTCATAAGTCAAACGACTAAGGACTGAAGAAATGGACAGGAGATTAAAATTTGTTGAGAGTTGATCGTAAAAAGTGCCTTGATTCTAAAAATGAGACAATCACGGAAACGGGAGGGATCCTCCCTCTCTCTCAAAGTTGATCGTATGATTTTCACAAACTAACATTATTTGAATAGATTATCCTCACAAATCTTATATATAAAAGATTTATCTTGATATGTATGTTCAAAAAATTATGGAGACGGATAATATTTATATCATAATCGGAAGATGAATATTTTATGATATAAAGCTAGTGTTTTCTCTTACAATAATTGGGAAAAGTAAAATATCAGAATAATATTATATTTTCATTCTGAGGCATATGCAGGGAATTTTTTTTTTCAAGCTAATGGAGTAAAGAGTTAATTTATTATGCAAATATTTTCCCTTGCCACAATGAAGACTTGAAATGAGGCAGTTTTGCTTCTTTTGTAGACTCAAGAAAAGAAAAGGGATATTTACTTAATGTTTGTTCGAGAGAATTTTGTATATATCAGGTTTCCTATCTCAATGTTTTTAGTTTGCAAAATCTCTCTCTCTCTCTCTCTCTCTCTCTCTCTCTCTCTCTCCTCTCTCTCTCTCTCTCTCTCAAGAGTATTTGAATAGTAAATAAAAGATAATAAATCAACTTTTGTAATGACTTTCAAAGTTAAACAATGTAATTTCATGTAATGGGAATATGCAAATATTTTTTCCTTTCATTTCCATCAATATTTTCATCAATATATTTTCCTTTGTAAATTAGTGATGTGTAATAAATTTACAATTTACCTCCATATGTTGCATTAGAATTTCTTTTTCCAATATCGTTTTCTTTTAATTCAGAAATTTTCATTTTACTTATAATATTTTTTTTTGTTTTCAATGTAATAATTGTCTCCATTTATATTTAAAAAGAAAATCGGTATTTTTTGATTCCCGAGTTCCAAAATCCACTTTTTATTACTTATGAAAATGATAGATAATAAATTTCATTTTGCTCTGGAGTCCCCCGGGGTTATCAGGCGGTTTTGGAGCGCTGGTGGGCGTGACCGAAGAGCAGACCATGCAGGGCCCTGAGTGTCAGACTGGAATTATAAAGGTTGATAGTTAAAAGCTACTTTTGGTTAAAAAAAGAAAAAAAGTGGGGAAGGTTATTAAAAGCTGTTGCCAGCTGCGCTAAGGATAATTACTTTAGGTAAAAGAACAAAGAAAAAAATATTATTTGGTTTATATTTTCTTACTAATGATTAAAAAATGAATAAAGCTAATGATATGAATGATCATACATGTCATTGAGTATATGTACAGCTAGACACAAGTATTCCTATCACACCACGTTCTGAGGAGATACACCCTGTCTCACCCTTACTGCGCGGCGAGTAACCAATCAGATAAGCCTAGGAAGAGATATCGCATCAGTGGCCGACAGGTCTACAACCAGGATATCTCCGTCCAGTAAAGGTGTGACAGAGTGTATCTTTTCAGAGCGAGGTGTGCCCGAAACTCATGTGTCCAACTGTATATATATATATATATATATATATATATATATATATATATATATATATATATATATATATATACATGTATATTTTACCATATGTGAGAAATTAATTTATGTATCCCACAAGTTTCTATAAGTCGACAGGCCATTTATTATTATCATTATTATTATTATTATTATTATTATTATTATTATTATTATTATTATTATTATTATTATTAGCTAAGCTAGAACCCTAGTTGGGAAAACAGGATACTATAAGCCGAGGGGCTCTAACAAGGAAAAATAGCCCAGTGATGAAAGAAAATAAGGACATTAATAAACCACAAGAGAAGTAAGAAACAACTAAAAAAAAAAAAAAAAAATTCAAGAACAGTAACAACATCAAAACAGATCTTCCATACATAAACCATGAAAAGAGACTTATATCAAATGTTCAACTTGAGAATATTCTCTGCAAGTTTGAACATTTGAAGTTTCACCGATTCCAACCCTATTGAAACTTGATTATCATTCATTCCTTCATTGAGTGTGGTACTCCTGTTGCATATATGCATTCATTGAGTGTGGTACTACCTGTTGCATATATGCATTCATTGAGTGTGGTACTACCTGTTGCATATATGCATTCATTGAGTGTGGTACTACCTGTTGCATATATGCAAGTGTGGTACTACCTGTTGCATATATGCATTCATTGAGTGTGGTACTACCTGTTGCATATATGCATTCATTGAGTGTGGTACTACCTGTTGCATATATGCATTCATTGAGTGTGGTACTACCTGTTGCATATATGCAAAGCCTCGATATCTTCCGGATGAGTCGTAAATCGTCTGATGCATCAGTCCGTTCACGCACAGACCATCGTTAGGAACCCCAGCCTCTCCTGGGGTCCCGTTTGTAGGTGGGAAGGAAAAGACAGACATTTCATTAATAGTTAGAAAGCTTGTGACTAATTATGTTATCTTAGATTTAATCTTAAATACACTCTTAGAAAAAACCGTTAGTTTAATTGTCAATTTTCCGTAAAAATATACTGTTTTCAACCGTATCTCAGTAAAATACAGGTGACCGTAATTCTACCTTACTTTGTTAATATCTATTACGGGTTCGTGACTATAATACAACTCTTTTACGTAAATATATCCGCTATCAAAACGGTAGAAATCCTGGAACAGATGTTGCCAGACAAAACTTTTTTTTTTTTTAATTTATATATTTATTTATAAGTTTAGCTACTGTAATTGTTTACGTAGGAGTTTTTCAATAATATTTAATCTTTACTAATTTATTATGCACTATTTTCCACTGGTGTAAAATGAAAAAATATCTTTTGAAATGTAGAATATAAAGAGACAAGAAGTCGGGAGGCTGGGAACAATTTCCTCAAATCTTCAGCAAAACATTTTCAGACACTTGACGTTTTGAGAAGAATCTTTTTGTGATAGAATTTGTTGCGAGGTATTTTGCTTTATGTATTACTCCTAACGTTTATCAACAATTGTGTTATTATTATTATTATTATTATTATTATTATTATTATTATTATTATTATTATTATTATTATTATTATTATTATTATTATTATTATTAACTTTCTTCAGCGCTTCATTTTCAATTTTTTGAATTTCAAGTAACTTTTCTTTTTCGATGCACTCATTTTGCAATTCACTTTTTTCATTTTGTACTTTATTGATTATTTCCTTTTCAGTTTTTAGATTTTTCAGCAACTTTTCCTGTTCCTTCATCTTGAGATCTTTTTCGACGCAATCATTTTCTAGTTGTTCTATTTTTTCATTCAATGTCTTTTTAATATCTTCCTTTTCTTTTCTAATAGTTTCTTGTTCCTTCTCCTGTTCCTTCATCTTAAGATCTTTTTCGGCTCCGTCAATTTTCAGCTTTTGAATCTCAGTCTCTTTCTGAGCTATCAGTTTTTCTCGCAACACTTCCTCTGTCTTCAGTTCTGGAACGCCTTCGCCTTCTTTAGTCATCCTTCTCGTAGCCAACATAATTCCACCGAATATGGCGCCAGCAGCAGCCAAACCGAGGTAATAAATGTTTTTGTTTCCACGAGAAAGTATTTCTTCCACTCCTCCAACGTTGAATTCGCGGAGCAGTTTGCCAAAGAACCATCTTATTCTCAACTGGTCGTTGAATCTCAAAGCTTCTGCTTCCATTTGCCGCAAAGCAAGTTCACACCCACGTAGTTCCTCACGGGCTTTCCAAAAGCCCCCGATCCAAGGACAGCGCTGCAGCCACCTACCGAAGAAGCCATCCTGTGAGGCGACTGCCCGACAGTCTTCAAAACGTGGCGCCTCTGGTAGAAGCCACGAAAACCATTTAAAGACCAGGGAATCCTGTAGAGTTCGGAGCTGTCCCTGAAGATTTAACGTCATTTCCTCGCATGCAGCATTCCGTTCTTGGATAACAGAAGCTGCATTTTGAGGCAAGTTGTATGTTCCTTGAACAAATTCTCCAAACATATTCATCCACACACCAAACAATTGATTCAACTTATTAGCCATAATCTTATATACCGATCTTGAGGTTCGTATCAGCATTGATTTTAAAAGAAGTGAAGGTGAGTTTTCAGAGGACTCTGAAGACTTTTCAGCTCCCTGGAGCCATTTTTGAAATCACCGACTGCAACGACAGTTGTGTGTGTGTGTGTGTGTGTGTGTGTGTGTGTGTGTGTGGGTGGGTGTGTGTTTGTGTATGTATGTTAAGGATTAATTAATGACCAGTATTGTGCGTTTGAGGACATACACACATCACACAGACATACATACATACATACATACGTAATCGAAAAGAGAATTTTCCCTTCGCCTTTCCTCCCGAAAGACGATGTTAACTAAAGAAATAATAATAATAATAATAATAATAATAATAATAATAATAATAATAATAATAATAATAATATTTTTCATCCAATATAATTGAAATGCTACTCAAGGCACTAAGAGAGTTGGAAGACCTAGGACTACATGGCTGAGGACTATGAAGCGAGAAGTAGATTATGAATAGAGAAGTATGGAATTAAAAGCTCCAGATAGAGACGACTGACGAAATCTAACCGAGGCCTTTTCCGTCAATAGGCGTAGGAGGAGATGATGATGATGATTAAAATGTAATCATTTTAGATTGAATTTTCTATCGAGTATTTGGTAATAATTACATATTTACATCATTTCTTTTGAAAGTCTTTCGTCATTGCTTTCAAAAGAAATGAAGTAAATATATAATTATTACCATATATATATATATATATATATATATATATTATATATATATATATATATATATATATATATATATATATATATATATAGATAGATATTTATATATATATATTGATATATATATATACATGTATATGTATATATATATATATATATATATATATATATATATATATATATATATATATATATATATATATAATCTATATATATATATATATATATATATATATATATATATATATATATATATGTGTGTGTGTGTGTTAAGGATTAATTGATGACCAGTATTGTGCGTTTGAGGACATACATACATACATACATACATACATACATGTAAATATCACCCACGAAATGCATTTAATACCGAATTCTATCTTGGGAATACATATCTACTTGGAATTCATTTTATGGTAACAGCTTCTGGCCGGGTGGTGATTCGAACCACCACCTGTACGGCTTGAAACTATGCTGGCAGGGACCCTACCGACTCAGCTATCAAGAGAGACTAAAAGTTTATGACAAGTCCCCCTACATATTCTTGTCGAATTCAGGATTCTGTTCATAGACTTGAAATAGACCCATCTCCACCAGGATAGCTGAATCGTGAGTTTGCAACACGTGGTTATTTTAATGAACATATATCACAAGCACACGTGATTTTAATTAATGTAAATATCACCCACGAAATGCATTTAATACCGAATTCTATCTTGGGAATACATATCCACTTGGAATTCATTTTATGGTAACAGCTTCTGGCCGGGTGGTGATTCGAACCACCACCTGTACGGCTTGAAACTATGCTGGCAGGGACCCTACCGACTCAGCTATCAAGAGAGACTAAAAGTTTATGACAAGTCCCCCTACGTATTCCTGTCGAATTCAGGATTCTGTTCATAGACTTGAATATGGATATGTATTCCTAAGATAGAATTCGGTATTAAATGCATTTCGTGGGCGATATTTACATTAATTAAAATCACGTGTGCTTGTGATATATGTTCATACATACATACATATATATATAGGTAATGGAATAGGGACTTTTCCCTTCGCCTTCTGGAATTGTAGTTTACATAAGATTCTGCCTTGGTTTATCAGAATAATATTTAAGTCAGTAGTAGGTTGGCTAGGGCACCAGCCACCTGTTGAGATATTACCGCTAGAGAGTCATTTAGTCCTTTCATTGGCCAGACAGTACTTCATTAGATTCTTCTCTCTAGTTATGGCTCGTGTGGCCTATTCTCTGCACATTCTCCCCTGTCCTCATACATCTGACAACACTGATTTTACCAAACAATTCCTCTTCACTCAAGAGAAAATGCGACGCATGTGATTATCTGGTTCTTGAAATATCGTATCCTGAGAAACTATTTATAATTGACTTATTAACTATTACTCCGTTTTTTTAACCGAGTCGAATTTGCACTCACCCTCATTGGTGCCCTTTTAGCTCGGAAACATTTTCTACCAGCTGCTTGGTTGCAAGGACTGTTTCCGAATGGCATAATTGTTTTCAAATAATTACCAAGTCCATTTGAATTGAAACTATTTATTAATCTACATTTCTTCTTCACATATATATTTTATGAATAAATAATGTTAACGAATAAAGAGATTATAAAGTATTGTGATGGTAAGTCTAAATCTAATAACACTTGCCGAAGTCACCGAGAGGAGATTGTTTTTGGATGAATAATTTTGTAACTTTTCACATATTTTAACACAAAATGGGATAAATTGCACAAATTATTAGAAAACAAAATATAATTATAAACTTTCTTTGAATTCCAGAGTCTACTAAAACCGTTGAATTAATAAAACTCGGTTTTTGGTGGATAATATCGGAGGAGGTAAAAGGAACATTCTTGAGTCAACTATGGAGTGGGGGGGGGGGGGGGGGGGGTTATCGTGGTTGTAACTCGGTGAAATTATGAATTTATTTAATTATGATTTTTTTATGTAATTTATGGGAAAACTACATAATCCTTAAACCTAAAATAGTTATATTGATATAATCTAAACCTATGCGGAATAAATAGCAAACCCTTTCTCAAAGGAGCACTCAGTTACATCTCAGAGTGCCAGCATGAGGAAGGTATATACCCTCTTTCTAAAGTTCCAACGCGAGATTTTATACATAAATCAAGTTGTATTTTTTTTAGTTTGTGTGAGAATAATGATGCATTATACTATTAGTATTTATCTGTGTGCACTAATTTTTATTAAGAAATTTATAAGATGTATTTCTTAGAAACATTTATATATATCTCATATATGAGTGCATGGTTCGCAGAATATTCTCATAGAGAATTTTTTTTTTGCTTTCAGTCATCATCAAACATTATTTAGTTACTAAACATTTTTTTTCCGTTGGCGAGATTTTTAAAAAAGAAAGATATAGAAAATTCTCCTGAGATTGAAAGTAAATGACAAGCAATATTGGGATTGCCTTTTGGAGAGAGAGAGAGAGAGAGAGAGAGAGAGAGAGAGAGAGAGAGGAGAGAGAGAGAGAGAGAGAGGAGAGAGAGAGAGAGAGAGAGAGGGGTATCGACTGCCCATTCCTATATCAATCTCTGGAACGTTTTTATGCCTTAAATGTTCTTTCCATGGAACGTTTTATCCCCTCGAAGGCCACCAAAGGGAACATTATAAGAGGGTTATATATTTGGCTTCACAGGACATGAAAGGAACAAAAAAAATGAAATGGGTCTCTTATTCATAAAAATCTTGCAGGTATCATAGAAAAATTTAATTACACAACCTTTATAATGTTTATAACGCTTTCAAAAGTCTAAAATCAATTATTACAACACCACATGTACTTACTACAGCCTCTACAACCTTAGCAACGCTTCCAGAAGGCTGATTATCAATCTAAAACAGAAGTATGAATTAAAGATCCTTCAAACTTATGCACCAACAACATCTCATACAAAGGAAGAAATAGAAACTTTTTATGAAGATCAGGAGATCTTACAAGATTTTCTGTGATCAATGTATTCTAAAGAAGTGTTTTAATTCTTTCATTCGGCGTCAGATTTCTGAAAGAAACGTCAAAAATCTGCCATTTTCTTTCTGACCTTTTTGTTGTCTCTTTTTGATTTTAGCCATGAACTAACATTTTTCTGAATCAACTATTCTCAAAAAAAAAAAAAAAAAAAATTGTAAGGCTGTTGATGTTATTGTTGCTTTTAATCATCGTCTCCTCCTACGCCTATTGAAGCAAAGGTTCTCT
>NC_090753.1:55517716-55522716 GCF_036898095.1 Palaemon carinicauda
CTGACTGGTGACGCCAGACCCGTTCAAACTCGTTAGTTTCTTTGGTCGCTGCAACCTCACTATCCTTATGAGCTAAGGAAGGGCGGTTTGCCGGAGGCTATAGGTCTATGTGTTGAGTCATCAGCATCCATTGCTTGGCCCTCCTTGGTCCTAGCTGGGTGGAGAGGGCGCTTGGGCGCTGATCATATGGACATATGGTCAGTCTCTAGTGTATTGTCCCACTCGATAAGGCAGTGTCCCTGTCCCTTTCCTCTGCCATTCACGAGCGACCTTTAAAACCTTTAAATGCATTGTTCGATCCTTTATTTTTTATTCTTGATTTCTTTATCCTTAATAAACTAACACCATTATTTTCCTTCAATTCATGACAAATGATTATGAAAAAATTAGATTTGGTTGTTGTAAATGCATGAAAGAAGTTAACAAAAAACTAAATTATTTTTCTTCTTAGTTATTTGTTATAAACTCAAAATAACAAAACAAAATATTTTGTCACAAATACGTAAAAAATGTCAACAACAAAAACAATATTTTTCGTTTTATTTATTTATTATGAACTTAAAACTAACTAAAAAAAAATGGCAAACACATAAAAATATCCCATTGAACGGGAAGTAACTAAAAAGACAAGACAGTGGATATTACCCTCCTCTTTTAAGTTAAAGTTGAGGAGTATCTCTGGGAAGCAATAAACTGCTGTGGATGGAATACCTCCGTCCCATGGAGGTCTCCATTTTACGTTAAAGATACCGAGACGAGGTAGGAGGAATATTGCCATGAGGGTTGGGAGGGGGGATGGTTTGGGTGGATTTCAGATAGCTGTTCTCTTTTCAATTTATTTCCTGAGAGCGTCACCTTGTCACTTACACCCAGGAGGTTCTGTTTTAGATAGTTTTTTTTTTTTTTTTTTTTTTTTTTTTTTTTTTTTTTTTTTTTTTTTTTTTGTGAGTTAGATGGGCTATGAGATGAGATGATGTTTACGAAATATTTACCAAGTGGTGAACTTGTGAATAGGCATGGGGCGTGATGCCTTTGAAGGGTTAGGTTTGTGGTGCAGATTGTATGTATATATACATACATACATATATATACATGTATATATATATATATATATATATATATATATATATATATATATATATATATTACATGCATATGTATATAAGTATAAGTTTTTTTTATTTGGGTAGTGTTTTATTGGTGCTCTATGTGTGTAATGTAATTTTCTTTGGGGGAAGGGCGGAGGGCGGAGGATTGGGGTAATTTTGCAACGCGCGTTTTTTTCTCTATATGTATTTTGTCTTTATGTTATTTTTTAAGGTATATAGTTTTATTTTAGTCTCTTCGTGCTTGCTCTATGAATAACCTTTTAATGTCCAATTTATTCTCTTTTTAAATATCGCATTTTAAGATTTTCACTCTTTGAGATTAGAAATTGGAAATGTCAATTGAAGTACTGTAAAACTACAATTCAAACGCTCAGTAGAGACCAGACCTCCGCCGCGGCAGCTTGTTTCCCGACATTTTGCTCGACCTTGACCTTTAATCTTAACATGTAATAATTGGCGTGTGTTTTCATACACTCAAATAACCAAGTTTGAAGTCTGTGACAACGATGTCCGAACTTATGACTGATTATGTGACGTGAATTTGACAATTTGCTTGACCTTGACCTTGACCTGTGACCTTGACTTTTTAAAATTTAAATCATTTCCAGCTTTATACATAACAGTTAATCCCTGCGAGTTTCATTACGATTGAAATTGTGGCCAGGAATCTGTTCACAAACAAACATACTAACACACAAACAGGGGGTAAAACATAACCTCCTTCCAACTTCATTGGCATAGGTAATACCACTGCCTGTTGCAGCTAACAGTCTATTGCAAGAGTTTTTCGGTAATAGTGAATCAGATATACCATAGTTAAAACTTATTAGCTAAAATATGTGGAACTTTTCCCTGGTTTTACTCATAAAATGTTATTCTTTTGATTGACAGCTGTCTGTCTTTCATGCTCGAACCCCTTATGCTGAAAATACTGTTCTTACTTGTTTATGTTTGGAAGATGTGTAACTTCACTGCCTGCCTTGCAAAGATCTCTCCTTGCAAAGTGCTGTCCTTACAAAGAACTGTTTTTGCAAGGACCTGTCCTTGCAAAGACCTGTCCATGCACAGTCCTGTCCTTGCAAATACCTTTCATTGCAAAGACATGTTCTTGCAAAGATCTGTCACTGCAAAGACCTATCATTGCAAATGCCTTTCATTGCAAAAAACCTGTTCTTGTAAAGTCCTGTCCTTGCAAAACCTGTCATTGCAAAGATCTGTCCTTGCAAAGACCTGTCATTGCAAAGATCTGGCATTGCAAAGTCTTGTCCTTGCAAGGACCTGTCATTGCAAAGACCTGTCATTGCAAAGACCCTTTCATTACAAATGTCTTTCATTGTAAAAACTGGTTCTTGCCAAAGTTCTGTCCTTGCAAAGACCTTTCATTTCAAATGCCTTTCATTGCAAAAAAAACGGTTATTGCAATTCCTGTCCTTGCAAAGACCTTTCATTGCAAATGGCCTTTCATTGTAAAACCGATTCTTGCAAAGTCCAGTACTTGCAAAGTCCTGTACTTGTAAAGACCTTTCATTACAAATGGCTTTCATTGCAAAAACCGGTTCTTGCAAAGTCCTGTCCTTGCAAAGACCTTTCATTGCAAAGCCCTGTCCTTGCAAGGTGCTGCCATTGCAAAGAGCTGTCATTGCAAAGACCTGTCTTTGCAAAGACCTATCCTTGCAAAGACCTGTCCTTGCAAATACCTTTCATTGCAAAAAAAAAACGGTTCTTGCAAAGTCATGTACTTGCAAAGAGCTGCCATTGCAAAGTCCTTTCCTTGCAAAGACCTTTCATTGCAAACCCCTCTCCTTGCAAAGATCTGCCCTTGCAAGGTGCGGCCCATTGCAAAGAGCTGTCATTGCAAACACACGTCTTTGTAAAGACCTATCCTTGCAAAGACCGGTTCTTGCACAGTCCTGTCCATGCAAATGCATTTCATTGCAAAATACGGTTCTTGCAAAGTCTTGTACTTGCAAAGACCTTTCATTGTAAATGCCTTTCATTGCAAAAAAACCGGTTCTTGCAAAGTCCTGTACTTGCAAAGACCTGTTATTGCAAGTACCTTTCATTGCAAAATCCTCTCCTTGCAAAGATTTTTCATTGCAAAGTCCTGTCCTTGCAAAGATCTATCCTTACAAGGAGGTTTTCTGTTAGAAAACTATGAGGCAATGTCTGTTAGAAGACAACGTTCAGTAGAAGACCTGTCTTCTAGAACATATAACTTAAAAAAAAAAAAGGTTCATTGAAAAACATTGATAGCAAACTTTGCATTGATAAACCAATGTCTGAATAAGGGGAAAGATCAACAAGACCCCCAATAAATGAAACTCCATGCCCACCACTCCCCCCCCCCCCCCAAAAAAAAAAAAAAAAAAAAAAAAAAAATCTGTAACATTATGTACAATGAAAAGAATATTTTAGTTATAATAGAATATTTAAACTCGTGAAAAGCTTTTAAGCTTACACCGTTGAAAGGTTTGTTTCGTTTCCACCCACATTAGTTGACACGCACACACACACACATACACACACACACACACACACACACACACACACACACACATATATATATATATATATATTATATATATATATATATATATATATATATATAATATTATATATGCAGAGTTAAAATTCAAGGAAACAGAAAAAACGAAACATTTAAAAGCAAGAATTGTTATAAAGGAATCTTAGCCAAACTAAAGAGGAAAGAAATACATTAAATAAAAACGAAGAAAGTGAAGGAAATATGAATATTCATCAGTCAAAAAATGCCTATTTTAAAGAAAAACTAAGCCAGTGAACTCCTGCTTATGTTTTCAACAGCTGGTAAAGCCTATACTTATGTTTTTGTATTAGCTCCCGATGATGTTATCAGTTGTCCCTTTCAATGGCCAGAAAAGTTATACAAAAAGTCAATGAAATGCCTTTGGGATTTATATCATAGTTACTTCCATGGAACAAAAGCATTTAAGGAACTGAGTAGAGACACAGCGGATTCTCCAATGTATTCGAGGAAGGAGAAGAGACTCCGCAGATGTTTTGAAACCACATTGGAGAACTTAACACTAATGAGGCCGTAATAGTTATGAAAACAAGGTTAAATATCCTAGAATTAAAAGAAAATTATAGAAACAGGAATGATAATGATAGGCTTTGTGTGTTGTGTAGGGAGGCAGAGGATATACTGAGCATATTTTTTAACGGTAATAAGTTAAGGAAATTTAGAAATAATAACATAGAAATAGGGAATTTAGAAACCCCAATTAAAGAGGTTGCCCTGTATATTGGAAAGGCCAATGAAGTTAGAAGTAAGTAAGATGTGCTGTCTGTGTGGGAGGTAACTAAAGATAATGAATTTTCTGCAGATTGCAGCGCTTTGCAACTACTACTCCTCTTCTAGTAGTGTGCCCACAATCACAGTGTTGTGGAGAGAGCAACGAGGAACCTGGAACCTGTGACTTTCATAGGCTGATTGGTGAGTACTAAACCTTCCTTCCTAGGTTAGATAGTTACAATGATTATTGATCGATGATTAGATAGAATAGGGTACAATATTTTAGTGGTTTTTCATTGTTTAGTTGTGATTTATATTCTTTGTGCTTTTACAAACAGTTTACAATTTACCTGTTGTTTTTTACCGGATGCCAACGCAAGAGGCCGTGTCTTATGCAAGGTAGGGCAATCGAAAACGAACGAACGAACGAACCTGTTGGTATTTGACTTTGTTGCTATTTCTTGACCCTGTATTCCAGGATTTTCTTGACTAAATGTTACAGCCTGTCTTGTTTCATCTACATTTCTCCTGGGTTTTATTTTATGGGGTCTTGTGTGTTGGGGGGGGGGGGGGGGGGGGCGGAGGTTGCGTCAAGAACGTTATTCACTGTAAATTGA
>NC_090753.1:55538980-55561480 GCF_036898095.1 Palaemon carinicauda
AGCCTCCGAGCCAGAGATTATATTCCTGTGGTTTAATTGAGGCTCGTCTGGAACCCTCACCTGGAACACCCCTTGATCTCCTTCCTTCGTTTTCTTTATTCATTTATCTATTTATTTATTTCCCCCATTTCCCTCGGATTGCAAATGCATATTTTGAGATATACAGACCAATTTATATACGAGATATTCAAATGAGGGTATTAATATGTATAAAGAGTTATTAATACATATGATAATTATCTTGCAATTTTATATTCAAATAATTTATACCAAAGTTGGATATTTTGTTGCATATGTATGACCTTGCTATTCATACAAATGATAAAATTGTTGCATAAGTATAATTGAGCTTTTTATTCAAAAGATAAATATACCGTTGCATATGTATATCAGGTATTAGTAAAAATGGATGAGAATTATGTTGTAAACGTGTGATAACATTAACCATACAAATAGAAAAAAAAACATGTTATTTCAACCATTTAGACAAACGATTACTTTGCTATAAATGCATATTTCAATTAATCCCTTTGTATGATATCTCATTGATGATAATAACAGTGAAAGTTTACTTACAAATTGCCTCTCTAGTGATTAAATACTTCCCTGCCTCACCTCACGCAAGCTCAGAGTGGTTTGGAGTCACGAAGAGCAAGAGAGCTGAATTAGAAGTAATGGGGGATGCACAGAATTTAGCATGCAACGTTAACCTTCAAACAATGCAGTTTATTTTGGGGAGATTACCAGGAGCTGTAGGTTCTCTTGCAGTGGGGTTTCTCATTGGGTTTAAAAGGTATTCTAGGAGATTTAACTTTGATATTATTATCTGCCTTAGCAAGTTTCTGTGTGTTTTTTTTATGGAGTTTTTAATTAAATTTAGAAGGAATTCTAGACCCATTTATGGAGCATTAGTACTTTCTTTACTGAGTTTACAGGACGTGTTCTATCTAGATTTAACTTAAAGATTTTCATCTAATTTAACAAGTCTCTGTGCTTTTTTAAGGCATACTTTATTTAAAAGGAATTCTAGACCCATTTAGAGTATTTTTATCGAGTTTAGGTGAAGTTCTAGGCATTTTACTTGAATATTTAATCTGGTTTATCAGGTATTCTAACCCTTTTTTATATCATTGTGCGTTGAGGTTTAATGGGATAAAATTTCAGGGTTTTAGCCTCTCTATAGAGTAATGCTTCAAGGTTTAACAGGTATTCTAAACCTTCTAAAAGGAAGTTTTAATTATTCTTAACAGCCAATGTAGAATTTTTTTACGACCAAATTTTCAAAGATTATAAAGGTTTAAAGGCCGCTCATGAATGGCAGAGGCAAGGGACAGTGACATTAACCTATTAAGCAGAACAATGCCCTAGAGACTGACCATATATCATATGATCAACGCCCAAGACCCCTCTCCACCCAGCTAGGACCAAGGAGGGTCAGGTAATGGCTGTTGATGACTCAGTAGATAGACCTATAGGCTCCCCACAAATCCCCCTTCTTAGCTCACAAGGATGGTGTGGTTAAAGCGACCAAAGGATCTAGGACGTTATTATATTGGCCACCATTATAAATATTCTAGTAGGGCGATATTTCATTAGGTTTAACTGACATTCTGGGCCTTCTCAAAATGGAATTCTTAATGTTTCCTTTTTGTATATAGCCAGAATCTTATGTCTCCTATTTATAGACCCTTTTAGTGGGCATTTTAAACATCCTCTTGGGGCCCCTGGAGTCATTTTATACCACAACCTAAATGAATTTATTTTGACCTAGATTTAATATGAGATCGAAATGTAAACAACACAATTTATAAAATACTATAAATATTTTTTTATTCAGAAGATTAGACGAATAAACATGTAACGCATAAATGCCTTAAATGATTCTGTTTCATTAATTAAAAGCGAATCAACACAAGAATTGTTTACCTGTTCTTTAAAGACTTGAAGGAAACATGAATTCACAAATGGAACCTCGTTGGGTCCTAGAAATGAAATTCTAAAGTAACAAAAGAAGAGAGAGAGAGAGAGAGAGAGAGAGAGAGAGAGAGAGAGAGAGAGAGAGAGCAGGCTTTGACCTAGGGGGAAATTCCATATTCAAGAGCACCGTGTTTTCTTCAACTAAAAAGAGACTTCCGGCAGAAAAACATATTTGAAAATGTCGTGCTTCTGGACATGTGAAAAGGTCCCTTTTTATATCTTTACGCTTTTTCTTGTGTTATAAATCTGATTATTCGAAAATAAAACTAAAGTCAAATTCTTTAGATACATTGTTACCTAAATCTAGCTTAATACTACACCCAAATAAAAGCTTTAATGAAGCCTTATGTTGTTGTTGCTGTTATTGTTGTTGTTATTGTTATCTCTATCCAGTTGGAAAAGCAGGATAATAAAAGGTTAAGGGACCCAACAGGGAAAAATAGCCTAATTTTATGGTTGTTGTGGCTTGATTGGTAACGTCTCTTCCTGGTGTTTGCCAGTCCAGGGTTCGAGTTCCGCTCAGACTCGTTAGTGCCATAAGTGTCTGCAACCTTACCATCCTTGTGAGCTATGGTTGGGGGGTTTGGGAATGCCTATAGTTTTATTTTCTGAGTCATCAGCAGCCATTGCCTTGCCCTCCCTAGTCCTAGCTTGGGTGGAAAAGGGACTCTAGGGTATTGTCCTGCTTAATAGGGTAAGGTTACTGTCCCTTGCCTCTGCCATTCATGAGCGGCCTTTAACTCTTTATGGATAGGAAATAAGGAAAGATAAATAATGAATAAAGAATTTAACAACGTTAAAAGACATCTGTCATTTATAAACTATGAAGAGAGACACATGTCAGCCTGCTCAACATAAAAAAATTTGCCGAAAGTTTAGGCTTCTTAAATTTGCATATTTGGAGCTTTGATAACAAATAAAGTTTAGAGAAAATCTTACCGTTCAAATGCATGAAATATCTCGTCTAGTTATTAATGGATATCTAAATTTAATTATCATGATGATACATCCATAAAATAGCTAAGAAAAATGTTTCCTTTTAATTGTGGCTTTATCTTTAATATTTTTTTTTTTTGTATAGCTAAGATAATATATGGAGTAACTTTTGAAAAGCATTCTAGTCTCCTCCTCCTCCTCCTCCTCCTCCTCCTCCTCCTCCTCTTCATCATCATCATCTCCTCCTACGCCTATTGACGCAAAAAGCCTCGGATAGATTTCGCCAGTCGTCTCTATCTTGAGCTTTTAATTCAATACTTCTCCATTTCATCATCTCTTACTTCTAGTACCACAATCATTGTATCATTATTATACGTAAATCTCTCAGGGACGTCACACTATTTTCCTCCACAACATCTGACAAACACACCATTAACCTCTATATAACAAAGACAGAAACATTTACCTTTATATTACAGGACATATCCATATTCACATCTACTTTAAAACACAGCAATATTCTCCTTTAACAAACAAATAAAATATTCACTCTTATTTAGCAAACACTACAGCATACACTTGTGCAAAAAAAAAAAAATACATTCACCGCTATTCATTATAGGCAAGACAATACACTTCTACCAAACAAACAAAATATTCATACCAATTAAAAAAAAAATGATAGCACACTACAAAAAAGGACCCAAAAAAAAAATTATTCAAACTATTTAACATGCGTAATACCCTACACTTTTACCCAACAAACACAATATTCACCTCTAACATATACAACACCATACACTCCTACTGAACAAGAACAATATTCAACTCTAACATATGCAACACCATACACTCCTACCAAAGAACCACAATGTTCACCTATTTTTAACAAATGCAACACCATACACCTCTAACAAACACAACACCATACACTTTTACCAAATAAAAACAGTATTCACCTCTATTTAACAAACGCAACACCATACACTCCAACCAAACAAACACAATAATCAACTCTATTTAACAAACATAACACCATACACTCATACCAAGCGAACACAATAATTACCTCTATCTAACAAATGCTACACCATACACTCCTACCAAACGAACATAATAATCACCTCTATTTAACAAATGCAACACTATACACTACTACCAAACAAACATAATAATTACCTCTATTTCACAAACGCAAGATCATACACTCCTACCAAACAAACACAATAATCACCTCTATTTAACAAACGCAACACTATACACTACTACAAAACAAACACAATAATTACCTCTATTTAACAAACGCAACACCATACACTACCACCAAACAAATACAATAATTACCTCTATTTAACAAACGCAACACCGTACATTTATACTAAGCAAAAACAATATTCCCTATCTACAACCGAAACACTATTCCCTTCTATCTCCTTGTACAGTTCAAGGCCCATCAAGACACTTGTCAACCTCTGCAACAGCCAATTTACCTTTCCAACTGATGTGCAATTCGGACTCGGGTATATCAAGTTCCTCTTTGGTTAACAGAAGCAATCGGACCCGAATATTGCCAAGGTTTCGCCACCTCCATTGCCTCTGGAGGTATATTTCGGGTCCTTTTGTTTGTCTGTCTTACTGTCTATGTGTCTCACTGGTTTTACATATTTGCGTGAAAATCATAAAATTTAGTTTTTTTTTCGAAAGGCTTTGCAATCGATTCACTCGTTGTTATTATTATTATTATTATTATTATTATTATTATTATTATTATTATTATTATTATTATTATTATTACTATTATTATTATTATTATTATTATTATTATTATTATTAATAATAATGATAAAAATTTTAATAAAAATTAAAATTGTAATAATTTCAATGATTCTGTTAATTTTAATAATAATAATAATATTAATTCTAATAACTCAATAGATTATTGCAGATTTAAAAATAAGAGTAAAATCAAAATGATCATATAAAATATGATACTAAAACGAAAAATTCCAAAACAAAACTTTTGAATCTTTTCAAGTGTAAAGTTCATCAAAGAAAGGACAATTTATAATGGACCCCTTTCAAACACAGTAAAAGTGATGTGACAGGGATTGGGAGGGGGGGGGGGGTTGGAAGCCGGATGAGGGAAGGAATTAAGCCAGTATCTTGAACTTTTCCTCTGGGAGATAAGCCGTTGTGTTTGTCAAAGACCCCGTGAACATCAAGGCCAGTGTCTTATTCACTTTTCAGGGGGAATAAGACTTCAGATGGAACTTAGGGAGAACGTAGGGGAACTTACAAAGGAGCTGAATTTACCATAAACTAATGCAATATGGTGTAGAAAAAGTTCGCCTTTGAATACTTGAGTGAGATCAAAGGGTTTCCATTTTATTTTATTTTTTGGTAACCTTTTCTGTTTCAGCTGCTTCGTTGTGAATGGAAAATAAAAGAGAGAGAGAGAGAGAGAGAGAGAGAGAGAGAGAGAGAGAGAGAGAGAGAGAGAGAGAGAGAGAGAGAGAGAGAAACGCTCAGGTAAATAGAAGGAAGGAGAGAAGGAAGGGATGGGTTGAAGATCAACTTCCTTGTAGAGAGAGAGAGAGAGAGAGAGAGAGAGAGAGAGAGAGAGAGAGAGAGAGAGAGAGAGAGAGAGACCTTTTCTACAAAGGGGAAGGTCGCAGTAGCAGGAGTAATAAAGGAGGGATGCTTTTTGCTCAGCGCTGGCAACTTGGAGTTGGTGAAACCCCGACTCTACACTGAGTGAGCCAGCATGGCTTGGGCCTTCGCGAGATCGAACACCACTTCCTTTGGTTCGGTCTCTTCTTTTGAGGCTGGTTCAGACCTGAATCGGACATAACAGTCCGGATACGCCTCGAAATTCGGGAAGAATTCCACCTCTTCCAGGAGGACAGAACCAATTTTGTCATTCACGAAGATCTTACCAGTTGTGATTGGCATATGCTCGGCGTACCTCCATGGGTTAGACTCCAAGCAGCTAGGGAGGTCCTTTACCGAGATCTTCTTCGGTTGTTTGAAGCCGATGAGAGTAGTCCGGAACTGCTCCTGATTCTCTTGAGCTTCTTTTCCATAAGGGCCTCCAGCATCCGGAAGACCTCTTGGGTGGCGGATGGTAAAGTTTCCGAGGCGGTGGAGGTAGAAGGAACGGGTTCCCCAGTCACTACGGGTTTAACCAGGGTTGTTGGAGCGACCTCGGTGTCCGAATCAGAGTATTCCACCTGATCTTCCTCATAGTCAAGCTCTTCGCCCATGAGGGTCTTCTCCATACCTTCTGACACCTCCGACATACGTTCCACCTCGTCGGAATCAATGTGACACGTACGCATTGACTGTGCCATGATGATGTCAGGTTCGACCACCAGTTGGACGGTGGGAATCTGGTCTTGAGGGATCACAGAGTCCTTGGATGCTTTTGGGAAAAGCAAGGCTCTCATATCTTCATTTGGGAGATAAGGTCCAGAGGCGTTCTTTTGGAAGCCGCGTACCCATTTGCGCAGCTTCTCTCTAGCAGTGTCATGTACCTCCGTGGTAGGAGGTTTGTTGAACGCGTCATCTAAGAGACTCTTGCAGACTGAACAGTTCTGCGGATCCCAGTATTTAAGGTCGCCTCTCTTGGCGATGCAGGGGGCGTGGGTCCGGCACGCCTTGTGCCCGTAGAAGTCCGGGCGTTTAACTCCACAGAAGTAACTTTCACACTTCATGTACTCCTCCTGTAAAAGAAAGAGATCATGAGTACATGGAAGGCATAAGAATGACTTACATTACTCTAGACTTAAGAATAACTTAATCTGTAATATAGCATATTAATTATATGCTCAGGATAGATGAGCAGGAAAGGAAGTAGGTAGACACATACTTGTGAATCCCGTCCAGCCGGTTACCGTAACCTTATCTGTAGGCAATTCCTTAGGACCTGAGGGTTCCAAAGGAGGGAGAAATCTGTATGGATGAGCCAAGTTAGGCCTCCTTCTAAAGGAACTGTCCACAGAGTAGAAAAGGATCTGAGACAACTCAGAACCTAGTGAAGGAGAGGGGGAAAATAGGACAAACCCCCTTGGTAACAGGTAGGTTCCGGCAAGAGACTGTACTGAGAAGCACAGAGTATGCTGGAAATGTTGTACCGTGCAACCGTACAGCATAGCCACTATATCAGTGGGTATATCAATACCAACAGGGAGGTGGCCAGACTATCCGGCTGCATCGGATTGACTTCCGGCGTGTGCCGGCAGCTGGGGAAGGGGTGCATGTCCTTTAGTGCCGGTCCTGCAAGGTGAAATCATCTAGGAGAGCACACTGAGCGATCGAGATGGAAGACACCAAGGGGGCGACCGCTGGCACAGCGGCGGGTCGCCGGCAGGGCGTCGGGCTCTGGCAGCCGACGGGCTGAAGGTATGGTGAGCGTTCGTTCAATTCATAAGATGAATAGGGCGGATACCTAGAATGTCGGCAATCAATGTCGGCAGATAAGGGGGCGGCAGCCTCCGGCAGGCAGCAGGCTGCCGACAGATAATCCTGGGGGAAAAGTATGGGGTAGATACCCGGGACGTTGGCTGTATTCCGGCGGAGGGCGGAAGCCTCCGGCAGACGGTAGGCTGTCACCTTAGAAGGGAGGTATATCTTATGAATAGAGGTCACCTAAGGTGGCGGCGGCTATCGCCGGCAGTAGAGGCGGCAAGGGACCGGCACCATAATAGAGAGAGGGAAAGGTAAGGAGGGAAGGGAAGGGTAATATCCTATACCCCACCGGCTTCCCTCCGGGAGTGCGCTCATGATAGGTGTGGATACGTCTATCATTCGGCGGAAGGGGTCCGGCAGGCGGCCGGGAGCCTGAGGTAACCCAAGGGAGGGACAGAGAGCACTCAATGAGGGGGAATCTTCCGCCGGCAGGACAGCTGCCGGCAACAACCCCCATAGCTCAGTATGAAGGGGAAGTGTACCAGAGCGGCCAGCTCAGCAGAGGAGCAAAGCTAACCCTACCACTCCACCCAAGGGAGGAGTTGTAGGACAGCGGACAGGGGTGTGTAGGCAGGCCTACACGAAAGGGATAGAGGGGGGGGGGGGTTTAGGGGTCTTTCTAGTGTAGGGAGACTCTGTATGAGGTAGGCCACCAAGGCTAGGGAGGACGTTCCCTAACCTAGGATAGGTTAGCCTTGATCAGGTACAGCACTGGTGTACTGTCCTAAACTATAATTAATAAAGCAGAATCTCCCCCAGAGCCTAACCTAAACCAGGAGAACCATTCTCCTAGGTTAGGGAGGGCTGGAAAGACACATCGCTAGGTTGCAGGGAGGTGTCCCAACCAAGTGCAAACTGGGGAAGAGCAGAACCCTTCCTAAGGTCTCAGACACAACCCTAAGGGGGGTTCATTCCCTTAGAGTGGGCTGATAGACGCGATATATACTCTGGGTGAAAGACAAGATTCTCACAAATATTAAATAAAGGAGAGGCAAGGCTAGCCAGAGGGAATTACCCGTAGATAAGGGGGGGGGGGGGTGGATTTAGGAAGCATACAAGGGTCCCAGCGTTATGTTAGGGGAGTGTGGTGCACGGACCAACACGGTCCCTTGTATGGTCCCTCGAAGGCGAAGCGCATGTACAGCACAGTAACTAGTATGTTTAAATGCCTAACTCTTCATAACTTAAATAGGAACACTATTATATCATGCAGCAATATGAGCACTAGGCTATCAGGTCTAGGGGCTAGGCCAGCGATCTAGTATGGGGTCGGCAAACATCGGTTGCCTAATAAGTGCTAACGCATAATATAATTACTTCCTAGTTATGAAGGCTAAATAACTAATGATATTAATTTGTTAAAGGACCGGCGAAGGCTGTACTGGCTAACTAAATAAAGCATGCGACATGAACAGCGGCGCCGTAAAATGGCGCGTCCGGTCTTGGCACAGCTCCGCCACAAAACACAATATTTTAAGAAAAGTAGAAGTTACTTCACAGCCAGAGCTTATTTAAACAATACTAGGACCTGGTACTCAACTTTCCAGAAGAAGGCGAGGCTGAGGGCTGAGACATGGCAAAGATGTACACAGATAAAAAAGTCACTTGGGAAAATGCCAGCTGCAGGTAGGAACTACAACGAAAGAATAAGACGGACATGACATCATTTAACAAATCCGCCCGTTTGTTTACGTCTCGAGTACGCAAAGTAGCCACGGATGAGAGTAACTTTGGAACGGCTCCTCAGTTACTCTGCCACCTTTCCATATCGAAGTATTAACTCTATATGGGGTGCAGATAGCTATGTGGCGTGTTAATACATGCGTCCCCTGTTGATATACGATATCCTAGAGGGAAACCTTTAGGGTACTTGCACCAGAAGTTAGAATTCTGTGATAATCTTTAGTTTAATTCTCTGGGAATATCCACTGTAGTTAAATAAACTCTTAGGAAGCTACTGAAGGAACCTTCCATCAGGTCGACATGGCTTGAGCCCAAATATATATATATATATATATATATATATACATGTGTTTATGTATATATACTTACACATGTATACATAAGTTCCGTATGTTAAAGTATAATTGCAATATTTGTTAAACCCACTAAAACATCCTTTTCAGCAAAGTTGTGTCACATATTCTCCCGTAATAATCTTGGGGAAAGTAATAAGCATTTTTTCGTCAACCTCTCTGAAGATTTTTTCAACTTTTGTAGAAGCAAAATGAGAATTTTCTTTTTTCAAATACTTGTGTTTGTCAGGAAAGCCTTGAAGTATATTGACATTTGCGTGTAAGTTAATTAAAACTACGTCTCTGTTGGTCAGGGCTGAGTCCCAAGGGCCACACATGACAGCCTACTTCATTTTCATCACTATTAGCTGACTAGCCAAGTTGCATCCCTAATTGGGAGGTAGGACACTACAGTGAGAGCTGCATAGTACGAAAAGGAAATAGAGAAGAAACGAATAAACTATAAATTAGAAATAATATAAAACATTAAAATGTGGCAATTTGAGTAACAATGTTGTTATTATTATTATTATTATTATTATTATTATTATTATTATCATTACTATTTTCATTATTATTATTATTATTATTATCATTATTATTAGGTGAGCTACAACCCTAGTTGGAAAAGAAGGATGCTAAAAGCCCAGAGTCTCCAACAGGGAAAATAGCACAGTGAGGAAAGGAAGAAAAGAAAAAGAAAATATTCTAAGAACAGTAACAACACTAAAATAAATACTTCTTATATAAACTATAAAAACTAAATAAAACAAGAGAAAAAAATTAGACAGAATAGTGTGCCCGAGTGTACCCTCAAGCAAGAGAACTCTAACCCAAGACAGTGGGTATCACTAAACCCCTTTGGAGCATGCTGGCATAAGGCCCGCTTAAACAAGAATAATCCATCAACCACCAAAAAAAAGAAAAAGAAAATAAAACCTGGAAAGATACACGACTTAAAGTTTTTCAACTACACAAGGCAATGACATTTTGTTACATTTAACTACGAGTTTATAAACATAAGGAACAAATGCTCTCTCTCTCTCTCTCTCTCTCTCTCTCTCTCTCTCTCTCTCTCTAAGCCATCTACTGCAAGACACTACTGTCACACAGGAAAATGCGTTTTCTGATCTTCTGAGACACCGAACACCCTCGGGGGGTAAAACATCTTCTGACGAGTCTTTAGAATTTTTCTAAAGGAATGATCCTCAAGCTCTATTAAAAGCTCTCTTGGGAGCGTCTTCATTAAACAGGACCTTGTGTGCTATAACATAATTGAGAGAGAGAGAGAGAGAGAGAGAGAGAGAGAGAGAGAGAGAGAGAGAGAGAGATTTACCTCCCTGTGTGTCTCGAGAAGTAACTATGTAAGTAAATATGCGTATTCGTGCGTAGGTAAACACATATTGACACGCTTTTCACTTTATGTGCGGAAGTATATATATAAGTAAACATATAATGGCTACTTCTCTCTCTCTCTCTCTCTCTCTCTCTCTCTCTCTCTCTCTCTCTGCGGAAAAGTAAACAAATCTTTTTCTGTTTTGGTCTTTACAGTGAGAGAGAGAGAGAGAGAGAGAGAGAGAGAGAGAGAGAGAGAGACTTACAAGGAGTTAAAGAAGCTTGATGCCTCATAAAATTTTTAGTCCGGGATTGTAATTTGGTTTGAACGTTTAGAGAGTTTTCGTGATCTTGTCTAACTTAATCTTGAACTCGTTTACCGTGTTACTGTTTACTACATCCGCTGGATTTCTATTCCATGTATTTGCTTTTTTGTATGTAAAGAAATTGCCGCATTGAGTGGTGGTGTATCTTTTTAATTCCAGTTTGTATCCGTTATCTCTGGACTGATTTGTGCTAAGCATGAATAGATTGAGGTAATCTACATTTGTTATTCCTTTGAGAATTTTAATGTCTTTATTAACTGTCCACTTAGTCGTCGAGTTTGTAGATCAAATAAGTTCAAGCGTTCCATCCTCCGTCTATATCCAAATTGCCTTAAGTGTTGGAACTAATTTAGTGATATATACTGTACCCTACATTTGGAGCTCAAATCCATTGACAAGAATATTGATACGGTAGTTTCTATACACATGGCATTATAATTACATTTCATTGACTTTTTCTCTTCAACTTTTTTTATGATTTTATTGAATGATAATTTTAATTTCATATAAAATAAATTTATAACATGAGTCGGATATATATAAAGGTCTCAAAGTGAAATCCAACACACAGAATTAAAGATATCTCACGAATAAGATTAAAAATAGACGATGAGTGGAGAAGTATTGATTTAAAAGCTCAAGATAGAGACGACTGACGAAATCTAACTGAGGCCCTTTGCACCAAAGGTGGTGGAGGAGGAGGAGGAGGAGGAGGAGGAGATGATGATGATGATGAGGAGGAGATGATGATGATGATGATGAGGATGATGAGGAGGAGGAGATGATGATGATGATGATGATGATGAGGAGGAGGAGGAGGAGGAGGAGGAGATGATGATGATGATGAGGAGGAGTAGGAGATGATGAAGATGATGATGATGATGATGATGATGAGGAGGAGGAGGAGGAGGAGGAAGAAATGATGATGATGATGATGATGATGATGATGAGGAGGAGGAGGAGGAGGAGGAGGAAATGATGATGATGATGATGATGAGGAGGAGGAGGAGGAGGAGGAGATGATGATGATGATGATGATGGGGAGGAGGAAAAAGAGGAGGAGGAATCGTAACCAGAATAAAAACATCTACAGCAGCAGAAAGATAATATGTGAACACACTTTATGTTCTATGCGGTATGATCTCCTCATAGAAATGCTTGTATAAGTTATAGAACTACTATTCAGAGGGGTCCGATAAAATGCTCCTGTATTCTACTTATTTAAATGTTGATCCTTAAATTACGTTTTCTGTCAGCTTTGAAAGGATTCGGGAGATTGGGAAAATTGGTCCTTATTCGCTATTGTACTTTGGCAGCGAACTGGAATATGTTCCTTCCTTCATGGTTTATTATTATTATTATTATTATTATTATTATTATTATTATTATTATTATTATTATTATTATTATTATTATCATTATTATTATTATTATTATTGTGATTGTTATTATTATTATTATTATTATTATTATTATTATTATTATTATTATTATTATTATTATTATTATTATTATTATTATTCCGGATACGATTCTTACAAAATGAAATTTAAAGTCATATGTTTAGGGTGTAGAGTAATGAAAGTCTACGGTTTATGCACAATAGTTTTAGATATTTCTATTATTATTATTATTATTATTATTATTATTATTATTATTATTATTATTATCATTAACTGATAATCTTCAACCCTAGTTGAAAAAGCAAAATGCTATAAGACTAGGGTCTCCAAAAGGGAAAATAGCCCAGTTAGGAAGGGAAACAAGGCAATAAGAGAATTCATTAATAATTAAAATAAAATATTTAAGAACTGTAACAAAAATTAAAATAAATATTTCATACATAAACTATAATAACCAACGAAATAAAAGGAAGAGAAATAAGATTGAATAGTGTGCCCGAGAGTACCCTCAAACAAGAGAACTCTCACCCAAGACAGCGGAAGACCATGGTACAGAGTCTATGACACTATCCAAGACTAGAGAACAATGGTTTGATTTTTGAGTGTCCTCCTAGAAAACCTGCTTACCATAGCTAAAGAGTCTCTTCTACCCTTACCAAGAGGAAAGTAGTTAACCTCTTGAGTGAAGAAGAATTGTTTAGCAATCTCAGTGTTGTCTAATAACGACTTTATACAACACTCAATAATTATTCATATCTATATTTTTCTTTGTGTAACAGCGAGAATCCACGGACATCAAACTTGTTTAGAATTTCCTTCAACCAGCCTAGGGTCCCTTATCTCGCCATCATCCCTCATATTTGTAAGCAAAATATAGGCACATACGCCCAAGCATCAATAAGTTAGGTAGTCAAAAACATCTTAACTTGACGTACCAATTCTCTCTTATATTACCCGGAGGTATTAATTGTGTACTCGCCCCTTTAAGCAAACATTTCCACTAATTAATCCATCGTGTCAGTAAACCCCCTCGTTGCTGGAACGTGTTTTATTCATGGAAATGCTGACTTCTTCCTTCCCCCTACGCAGGCTTTGGCCATTACGCTCGAGAAAATACGCCAGCGTTTTATACTCCAACATGAAATGCACCATCACCTATCAGAGAATTGTGCAATTGCACTGCATTTAATATCCAGCCACTTTGCATATTGATTTCCTCTCTGCTTGATGTATTGTATTCATTGTTGGTGGGCTTTATTCCACGGGAAATTGCCACTTTCCTCTGATTGGTTCTCGCTAGAAACTCGAAGATACTAAGAATAGTAATCAATGTTTCCACTGTCTTGGATTAAAGTTCTCTTGTTTGAGGATAAAGTCGGGCACACTATTGTATCTTATTTCTCTTCCTCTTGTTTTATAGTTTATAGGTAGTAGGTTGGCCAGGGTACCAGCCACCCGTTGAGATACTACCGTTAGAGAGTTAGGGGGTCTTTTGACTGGCCGGAGAGCACTACATTGGAGCCTTCTTTCTGATTACGGTTCATTTTCCCCTTTGCCTATATATACACCGAATAGTCTGGCCTACTCTTCACATATTCTCCTCTGTCCTCATACACCTGACAACACAGATTACCAAACAAATCTTTTTCACCCAAGGGATTACTGCACTGTAATTGTTCAACAGTCACTTTCCTCTTGGTAAGGGTAAAAGAGACTCATCAGCTATAGTAAGCACTTTTTCTAGGAGAGAGACACTCCAAAATCAAACCATTGTTGAGAGTCTTGGGTAGTGCCATAACCTTTGTACCATGGTCTTCCACTGTCTTGGGTTAGAGTTCTCTTGTTTGAGGGTACACTCGAGCACATTATTCTATCTTATTTCTCTTCCTCTTTTATTTATTAAAGTTTTTATAGTTTATAAAACATATTTATTTCAATGTTACTCTCCTTAAAATATTTTATTTTTCCTTGTTTCGTTTTCTCACTTAGCTACTTTCCCTTTTGGAGACTTGGGCTTATAGTACCCTGCTTTTCCAACGAGGATTGTAGCTTAATAAGTGAAAATAATAATAACAACAACAACAACAACAACAACAACAACAATAATAATAATAATAATAATAATAATAATAATAATAATAATAATAATTATAATAATAATGTGAAAAGCGCAGTGAGATGCCAACGTTGTGCAATTACATATATCTTATTTCACTCGTCTTAATATTCTATTTCCGATCTCGGCTTAAATTCCTTCAAAGCATTCGTTGCTTTAGGAGGACATTTGCTATAATGCAAAAAGATGTTTTTTTTTTTTTTTTTTCGATATTGATTTTCTTTTGTGTTTTTTTAGCGATTCGAAATGAATTTCCAATTTTTCTCTTGTATCAGAGAACAGAGGAAATCTTCATTGATAATAATAATAACATCAACAACAATATTAACGGCACAAATAATGATGATAATAAAAATAATGATAATACTTATAATGATGAAATCCCTTATTTGGCTAATTTCATGAATTACACACACACAAATATATATATATATATATATATATATATATATATATATATATATATATATATATATATATATATATATATATATATATATATATATATATATATATATATTATATATATATACACACACACGTATATATATATATATAGAGAGAGAGAGAGAGAGAGAGAGAGAGAGAGAGAGAGAGAGAGAGAGAGAGAGAGAGAGAGAGAGAGAGAGAGAGAGAGAGAGAAATAAGCGTAAAATAAAATCAAGGTTATTGAATTTTATCAGTTTTTCAGTAATTGGTACATTCTTAATACTCACCTTTTTCTTCAGTTACGGCTTCTACTATTATTTGATAATTTAATTTTTGTTATAATTTTTCGGTCAATTTGAGTTATTTCTTTACTATAATTTCATTATTCTCATCATTGATTCTCACAATCTAAATCACCGTATCTAAACAAAAACTTTCAGATTCGTTGCCATTTTTTGTTCTAATCTTCGAAATATTTTCTGATTTCGCATATCTTACAGCAAGGTTTACTTATTATAATTATCAATATTTTAATCTTTGTCATTATTATTATTATTATTATTATTATTATTATTATTATTATTATTATTATTATTATTATTATTATTATTATTCAACAACAACAAATGCAGGTGTTTCTACCCCACTGCAGGACAAAGGTCTCATACATGTCTTTGTATAGTTTCCATCACCACGATGGCCAGTGCGGATTAATGATTGTGGGAGATCTTCCTCTCACCGCTCAAAGCAAACCAACCTAGTATGGTGGTCCTGACTAGTAAAGTTTTACTGACCAGGGTAATAAGCAAACCTTTGACTATTTTAAGGTATCCCTCACTCAGAAAGGGACATTCTAATTATAATTGTTTAAATCGACAGTGAATTAGATGACAAATTCAACATCATTCTCCTCTACTGCACAAGTCTTTGACACAGATTGTATTCGTTTTCTGTATTATAAGAGGATCGAAATGGCACAGCACGGATTAGACGACGGCTGCTTTGATTCTATTGATGGAACTAAGAGGACTGATGGGGGAATCTAGCCTGTCTACTAAATATACATATATATATATATATATATATATATATATATATATATATATATATATATATATATATATATATATACATACATATATATATATATATATATATATATATATATATATATATATATATATATATATATATATATATATATATACAGTATATAGTCTATAAACATCCTATTAAATATCTTGGGGGTACACTCGAGCACACTATTCTATCTGGTTTATCTTCCTCTTGGTTTTATGAAGTCTTTATAGCTTATATATGACAGATCGAATTTAATGTTGTTAATGACTGTAAAGTATTTAATTTTGATTGTTATTACTTCTTATTTACTTTTTTCCTTTCCTCACTGAGCTATTTTTCCCTGTTGGAGCCCTTAGGCATATAGTATCATGATTTTCCAGCTAAGGTTGAAGCTAAGCTGGTAATAATAATAATAATAATAATAATAATAATAATAATAATAATAATAATAATAATAATAATAATACTCGGTAACATTATTAGCAAATAACTGAATTATATCAACTGGATTAATTTTAAGTTATTTTTTTTTCAGAACATAAAAGCTCAGACTTAATCCACTTAAGCTTAGCTACCGATGCATAAATGTTATCAAAAGCTGAACCGAGTTTACTTTAGCTAGGGACGTAAATTTAATTCAAGAGAACATACTATGTAACATATTCTTGACATATTAAGTATTATTTACGAAAAACAAGATTCCTGTCACGTGATCTGATAGTGAATTGATGGATTATCTAATACAGTAACATCTTTTATAAAGCATAAAATACACACATGCACAAACTCATATGTATATGTATATGTCTATGTATATGTATATGTATATGTATATGTATATGTATATGAATATATATATATATATATATATATATATATATATATATATATATATATATATATATATATATATATATATATATATATATATATATATATATATATATATATGCACACAAGAAAACAATATTATAAATAAATGAAATTAGAATGGCAAACTTGAGCCCTTAATATTTCAGATGTGATTTTTAAAGGTTAGCTCATAACGTACGTCAACATGCGTTAATTGACTAAAATTTAAAGTTTTTAGAAGAAGAATATTCAAATAATAATAAAAAAATAATCACAATAACTGAAAAAAGTACTATTTGATTACTAATTTTTCACCGGAAATTAATTCATGAAAAGGAAAAAAAAAAGAAGGTAAAATTCAGAGAGCACAATATAAAGTTGATAAGACTAACATCTATCCATCTATCTATTCACCAGAGCCTTCCTCTAATTTTGAGTTGTAGCCAATATAAAAAAAAAAGAAAAAAAAGGCCTTTTCTCACTTCGCTCTTCCCAGCCTGACGAGGGTTTCAGCCGAATTTGGTTGGTACAGCTAGGGTGCCACAGCCCACACTCCCCCATTATAAACCACAAATGAAGTTTCAAAGACTAACATGAAATCATTTATTCTGTTTTAGGCAAATGATACCCTGACATAGAAATCTTAATAATATTTCTCTAAGTCACATGGAATTCCATATACAGAGCGTTTACGAATCACTTCTTACTTACAGATATGAAATATTAAACATCAACATTGGGGGGCAGTTGTCGCTGAATATGTCAGTCTGTTTGTCTGTCTCAAATCTATAACTTTTGTCATTCACTCCTTTTCCAACATGTAATGATCTCTCTCTCTCTCTCTCTCTCTCTCTCTCTCTCTCTCTCTCTCTCTCTCTCTCTCAGTAATGGAATATCCATTAGATTTAAAACTCTTTATAAAGTAGAACTGTTTTTTGAAAGCTCCTTAAAATACTATTATGCAGACATACCAGACCAATCTCCCTCTTACTTTAATTCCTACATGGGAATATATATAATCCTTCTGCCTCAACATGTGTCCCTTAGGAGTATTTGAAACTCCACTCGGTTATAACTTTCTGGTAAATCCTGGAGTCGAAATATTTTCATTTGGATAATGCTTCTGTAACACGCCTTCAAACAGATGGCTCTTTAAAGGTTTAAATGCCGCTCATGAATGGCAAAGGCAAGAGACAGTGACATTGCCCTATCAAGAAGGACAATGTCCTAGAGACTGACCATATATACATATGGTCAGTGCCCAAGCCCCATCTCCACCCAAGCTAGGGCCAAAGAGGGCCAGACATTGGCTTCTGATGACTCAGCAGATAGAACTATAGGCTCCCCCAAACGCCCTATCTTTAGCTCACAAGGAATGTGAGGTTGCAGCGATCAAAGAAACTGACGAGTTTGAGCAGGAATCGAAACCCCGGTTGGAATTTACCAGTCAGGGATGTTACCACATCGCTCACTTTCACAAACATCTAGTCATTAATCTTTCCTTTGGGCTTAGAAGAATAACTTTATATCCTTCATGATATTTGTTGTTCATTTAGTATAGTGTGAGGCGCAGTATAAACATGTCTTCATACGTCCGCTTCTTCCCCTGTTTCTTCCTACTTTACTTTGGTCTTCCTTGATTTCCATCAGATTTTCTTCCTCCGTTTATCAGTGTAAATGTTGATCTTTCTCTTAACAGGTTAAACCGACCTTTCCCTCTGACGCTTCAAGATCGGATCGAGAGGAATATATATGTCCCATTTCAACTGATAATGAGACATTAGAACATGATTTTTTTCACTAAATACACTGTATGCAGCCGATACTCTCATCTAATGAACGCACAAAGGCTACTGACTACCCCTCGCAAGCAAGATGCAATCTTGCTATAACAACATGCTGAATTGTTAGGTTTTGTGGAATTCTCCACTGTGATGGAAACATACTGTCACATCCATCACCTCATGATTATAGAGTTCATTTACCTTGACGTATAAAACACATATTTACATACAAGGATTAAGACATTACTCCCCTCCCCCCCGTCCCCCGCCCGAAGCTCCTCTCTCTGGGAGGAGGTATACACTCACCCTCTCTAGTGTATGATATATGGAGAACACTCCGACCTGAAATAGGCATGGCATGTACTAAACAGAAATATATACATAGAAATCACGCAAAAAATAACACATCTTCCACAAAAAAATGTACACAACACAAAATAAATAATTTCACTCATTTCTTCTTATGAACTCTGCAACTAAAATACAGAATACCCAAAGGGGAAAAAAATCATGTCAACATCAGTATTACACAACCTCATCAATAACCTACCTCTGGTTGCGGGCAATACAGGTCTTTTGGGCGGGACAGGGGTAGGAATAGATATTCCTTCATCCCTCGATTATACTTGTCCGGGTTTATGGGGCAATTTTGCAACACAACTCACCATTTCTTTAAATCACTACTACACTTGCACTTGTAACTATCAATCGGTGGCCACTAGCTGTTTTCCCGAGAAAATCATTCATCTTCCCGCCCTTCTCTTATAACTTTAAGTATAAGATATTCACAGCTACACATTTTCTAATACTGCCTTTCCTCAGGGCTGCACTTTAATCCCCCGGCCACTTGCTCTTCGGGAACCACCCCAGCCCCAGGAACCAGGAATCATATAAATACATAAATAATACAGCATTCGCCTGACGGATCTCACCTGACCTATTTAACCTCTGATTGTTTTTAGGTTCACTCAGCAGTATGTCATACGTATTGCTACACTCAGCAAAATTACCACAACACTTTACGTATACATTAAGCACCAACACAAGAACACATTGTTATCATCAAGTTTATTTAAAACACGTCAAAAGAAGAAGTGAGGGTCTATTCAAACAACAACAGCAGCAAAGTGAAATTAAAAAATTCTACTAATTAACTCAAAGAATGTCACGTATGCAGCAGTAAGGAGGTACATTCTGATTGACAATTATGAAAAGCACCTCTTCAGGCACCACATGTTGTGTGCCTGATGATGTTCAGACACTGCGCCATTGATAATGCTTTAAATCACTACACCGTTAGATGTAACACGCTGGCTCTAGTTTGTGTTTCCTAGGTTATAATCGTTTCAAATACACACGATCACCAACAAATACTTTTCTTTTACCAAAAACACTTCGAACAAATGAAACCCTTGTTAGGCCGTTGATCTTCAAAAGGCCTAACACTTGCCTGGAATGCTGGCAACTTTCGAACCAGATGTTATCTTCACTCGGCTGTGCATGTGTTCTTTCACTTGTGCGTTTGAACTTCGTTTATGTACGTTGGATATGTTGTGGTTGGAGGCACTCCTCTTCTCCTTCAACCAGGACTCTGTTCATTAATTAACTCTGTTAGGTTATCTAACCTATTTTCTAATTCGTGTGTTCGAAGTTCTTGTCTATATTCTTCATCACTATAACCGACTGCTCTTTCAATTTCATCTCCTGCAATAGCAGTGTCTGCTATGTTAGTTCTTGTGTATCTAGGCATCTTGAAGTTTTGTTTTACCTGCTCAAAGAACAACTTAGCTCAGAGCATACACAAACAGACGTATTTCTACACCTGACACCACTATGTCCCATGTCAACGGATAATGAGACATCGGAACATGGGTTTTTTCACTTTATTACAATAAGGTTCGTGAAGACACTGTGTACAGCCGATACTCTCAGGTGAGCACCTTGTCTACTGAACGCACATAGGCTACTGACTACCCCTCACAAGCAAGATGCAATCTTGCTACAACAGCATGCTGAATTGTTAGGTTTTGTGGAATTCTCCACTATAATGGAAACATAGTGTCACATCCATCACCTCATGATTATAAAATTCATTTACCTTGACGTATAAAACACATATTTACATACAAGGAATTAGAATATATATATATATATATATATATATATACTTACATGTATAAAGATGAGAGAGAGAGAGAGAGAGAGAGAGAGAGAGAGAGAGAGAGACCTCCTGATATATGTCTCTCTCTTTTCCTTGTGTTTATAATCAAACCATCTATATTGACCTCACTCTCCACTCCATCCCAACCAAGCAGTCCTGAATTGTTTCTATTCAACTCGGGATGACTCTCAATCCATCAATCCTGATCTTGAGAGTGCATCTCATAATTCAGCAGAACTCTCTCTCTCTCCATTTAATTCCAAAGAGAGAGAGAGAGAGAGAGAGAGAGAGAGAGAGAGAGAGAGAGAGAGAGAGAGAGAGAGAGAGAGAGAGAATTTTTTGTTTCTATGCTTTAAGGTTTTAAGGTGAGGGGCAGTGACAATGCCCTAGCAGGTAATACCCTAGAGACTGACTGGGCTATTTTTCCCTTTTGGAGCCCCTGGGCTTATAGCATCTTGCTTTTCCAACTAGGGTTGTAGCTTGGATAATAATAATAATAATAATAATAATAATAATAATAATAATAATAATAATAATGCTAAGAAACGACCCACCTACTCTCAACTGTTTGAGTTTAAAAATAAGGGCCTCATGATTAACACGGTCAAAGGCAGCACTAAAATCAAGGCCAATCATACGAACTTCCCGACCACAATCAAGGGATTTCTGTACAGCGTTGGAGATTGTAAGAAGGGCATCACAAGCTCCAAGGCCTTTACGAAAACCAAATTGCAAACTACGGAATAGATAATTACCTTAAGCAAACCTATTAGGACGTTTTGCCAGAAAACGCTCAAAAATTTTAGATAATATGGGATTTATGGAAATTGGGCGGTAATCAGTAGGACTTGAGCTACCACAAACACATTTACACAGAGGAGTAACATTACTAATCCTCCAACAAGTGCTAAAAGCTCCTCTTCTTGCTAACTTGCTCAATATAACAGATAACTTTGGAGCTAAGAAATCTGCTGTCTTTATAAAAAAAAAAAAAAAAAAAAATGGAAAAATACCATTTGGGTCTACAACTCCATAAGCATCAAGGTCCATCAACAGAGCTTTAATTTCACGAGATCAAAAAGCTAACCTAGTTGGTTTAACCTCAGGAAAACATGAATGAGGAAGTTCAAGTTTTTCATTACCCTGTTTAATGACAAAAACATCAGCCAAAAGGGTTACCTTTTCCTTTGGACAGTGAGTGACTGAGCCATCTGATTTAAGTAAAGGAGGAACTGTTGCATCTACACCAAATAGTGTAGATTTAAGGGTAGACCACCATTTATGTTCCTGAGTTGTACCATAAAGGGTTTCTTTTGTGGTTAAATTTTACTCCTTTTCAGTTGAGGCATAAACTCTCTGAGCAAAAGCTCTAAGCTGAGTATAGTTATCCCAGGTCAAATCTGATCTGTTACCGTTCCAAAGATGATAGGCCTCCTGCTTCTCCAAATAAGCACGTCTACAATCACCATTGAACCACGGTTTGTCCTTCACACGAGAAGGGATACGCCTATCAATTATGTTGACTATATTCTCATTCAAGGGGACAATAGGATCTACACTACTATATAATTGTGACCAATTTAAGCACAAAAGATCATGCAAACTCTCTCTTCTATTAG
>NC_090753.1:55571090-55573590 GCF_036898095.1 Palaemon carinicauda
GTGCAAGTTTTCATGGAACACTGCTCTCTCTCTCTCTCTCTCTCTCTCTCTCTCTCTCTCTCTCTCTCTCTCTCAAAAAGAAAATAAAGCGACTCGGTAAGTTTGAGGCATCAGGTCCAGATGATATTCATCCAAGAGTGATTATAGAACTAGAAGAAGAGATAACCTCACACTTTAACAAAATGTTCCGAAAGACGGTAAACGAAAGAAAGGCACCGCAAAGATGGAAGCTAGGCAATGCTCCTCCATCTACAACAAGGAACCAAAAGAAGACCCTGGTAACTACAGACCTGTGTGTCTAACTTCAGCGCCTTACAAAATTTTGCATCAATTATAGTATATTCAATAGTAGAACAAATAGGAAAATACAATCTTCTGATAGACAGCCAACATGGTTTTAGACAAAAGAGATTCTGTGTGACAAATCTGTTGGAATATTTCCTCCACATGTTTAGCATTTATGACAAAATCAGGGCAATAGACATCATATACCTAGACTTTCAAAAGGATTTTGACAAAAATTCCTCATAAACATTAATGGCAAAAATTAAAGCACTAGGTATCATTGATGAGCCAGCTAAATGGATCTAAGATTGGCTAACATTGCTATTTCTGATTTATATCAACGACATAGATATAGGATTAACCAGTAGAATAGCCAAATTTGCCGACTGTACTAAACAAGGCATAAATGCTGCGAATTCAGAAGACGTAGAAGCCTTAAGAGAGGATCTGATTAAGTTAGTTGAATGATCCGGAAAATGGCCAATGCCTCTAAACTCAGGGAAATGCAAAGTTTTGCAGAGGGGTTATAGTAACCCAAAATCAGATTACTCACTGCTGGGTAATAAAATAGAAAGTGAGGACCAAGAGGAAGATCTCGGCACTATTATTAGCAAAGATTGGAAGTTCACCAGAGCATAAAAGCTGAAAAGAAAGCACAAAACTAATAGGTTACATAAAGAGACGATTCAAATACAGAACCAAAAACACGGTACTTCAACTGTACACATCACTAGTATACACACCCACACACACACACACACACACACACACAAACACATTATATATATATATATATATATATATATATATATATATATATATATATATATAAGCATCGTATTACATCTCATCACATACTTCCTCTATATATCATAATTAATTCTAAACAATAAATAAAATAATGATAATAATAATAATAATAATAATAATAATAATAATAATAATAATAATATTCGTCACTTCCAGTTGAAGACAATATAGACCGCTAATAATGTTAGCAAATAATGCATTTTTATCAACTGGATTTATTTGAAGTTATTTTTTTCTGAACATAAAAGCTCAGACTTAATCCAGCCAAGCTAAGCTACTGATGCATGAATGTTATCAAAAGCTGAACCGAGTCTTCTTTAGCTAGTGACGTAAATTGATTTCAAGAGAACATATGTAATATATTCTTGATATATTAAGTGATATTAAGGAAAAGATAATTCCTGTCACGTGATCTGATAGTGAATTAATGAATTATTCAATACACATTTTTTATAAAGCATAAAATACAACATGGCCTGGCCGGCCGTAAAATAAGAGGTTTGAAGAAAACAATCTAAAATAGCCTCCGTAAGCTTTTTATACAAAAACACAAAATGGTGTCCGGAATGATAATTTCATATGCAAAAATTCAACATGGCCGCAGTGAAATCTATAACCATACACACACGCACATACACATACGTGTATATATATATATATATATATATATATATATATATATATATATATATATATATATATATATATATATATATATATGCACAAATAAAAATCAATATTACAAATAAATGAAATTAGAATGGAACACTTGCGCCCTTAATATTCAGATGAGATTTTTAAAGGTTTGGTCATAGCGTACGCCAACATGCGTTAATTGACTAAAATTTAAAGTTTTCAGAAGAAGAATATTCAAATAATAATAAAAAAAATAATCACAAACTAACTGAAAAAAAGTACAATTTGATTACTAATTTTTCACCGGAAAATAATTCACGAAAAGGAGAAAAAAAAAGGTTAAATTCAGAGAGTACAATATAAGATATTGCTGTCCTTCGAATCGAAGACGACTTCTGTTTTGCTGTGATGGGGATGAAGTTAGATCTGTTGTCGTTGGTGCCATCTTGCATGGCTGTGAAGACCAATTCTGGATCCACACACTCTGCCACACAACTGGCAGGTCAGGTCTGGGTTGACCGGGGGTATCCGATCTCGACGGTTTTGTCTTCTCTCCCTGCGCTGTTGTCTTGCCTGGTTCCGGGTTTCTTCAAGTTGATTGACTCCAGCTTTAGAGAGTGAGCGCCATAGTGGTCTGTCAGAGGCGTTCATTTCTAGTTGCTCAGATTGTATGTTGCACTTCTTGAGCGTAGCTTTGATGTTGTCCTTGTACCTCTTTTTCTGACCCCCTGGATTACGCCGAGCTTCGGGGAGCTGACTGTAGAGGACC
>NC_090753.1:55578590-55591090 GCF_036898095.1 Palaemon carinicauda
CATTGACTTTTTCTAATCAACCTTTTTATGATTTTATTGAATAACTTTAATTTTATATAAAATAAATTTATAACATGAGTCGGATCTATATAAAGGTCCCAAAGTGAAATCCAACACACAGAATTGAAAATATCTCACGAATAAGATTAAAAATATTAATCTATCAATTCCCATGTGGTATGATCATGGTGAGGGGTAGATGGAGATGGCCTCGGCATGCTCTCTGCATTCCCAAACAGAGATTTGTTCACCAAACTTTCAAATGAGCTCCAGAAGGCACTAGAAGGGTTGGAAGTCCCAGGCCTACATGGCTGAGGACTATGAAGCGTGAAGTACTCTGTTAAAAAAAAACGTAATGTTATTCGGAAGTTATCCGTACAAATTTACTGTTCTCAGACGTATTTCAGAAAAATAAAAGTGACTGTAATTTTACCATACTTTGTTATTATCTTGTACGGGTTGGTAACTGTAATATCACTCCTTAACGAATATATTCGTTTATAATACAGTAAATGCCTGGCAACATTTATTCCAGGATTCTTTACCGGATTTTTACGGCAAATAATTAACAGTGTAGTAGACGATGAGTGGAGAAGTATTGATTTAAAAGCTCATGATAGAGACGACTGACGAAATCTAACTGAGGAGGACGAGGAGGAGGAGGAGGAGGAGGAGGAGGAGGAGGAGGAGGAGATGATGATGATGATGATGATGATGATGATGATGAGGAATCGTACCCAGAATAAAAACATCTACAACAGCAGAAAGATAAAATGTGAACACACTTAACGTTCTAAGCGGTATGATTTCCGAATGGAAATGTTTCCATCATTTATAGAACTACTATTCAGAGGGGTCCCATAAAATGCTCCTGTATTCTACTTATTTAAATGTTGGTCCATAAATTACGTTTTCGGTCACTTTTGAAAGGATTCGGGAGATTAGGAAAATTGGTCCTTATTCGCTATTGCAGTTAGTCAGCGAACTGGAACATGTTCATTCCTCAATGGTTTATTATTATTATTATTATTATTATTATTATTATTATCATTATTATTATTATTATTATTATTATTATTATTATTATTATTATTATTATTCCGGAGACGATTCTTACGAAATGAAATTTAAAGTCATATATTTATTATGTGTAGATTAACGAAAGTCTAAAGTCTATGTCAACTAGATTAAGATAATCTAATAAAGCCTTCATACAACTCGCAATAATTATTCATAACTATATTTTTCTTTGTGTAACAGCGACAGTCTACGGACATTAAACTTTTCGTTTGGAATTCCCTTCAAACTAGTCTAGGGTCCCTTAATCTAGCCACCAGCCCCCATATTTGGAAGCACAATATTAGCCACCTAGCTCTAAGCTTTGATAAGTTACCCAATGTCAAAAAAAATCCTAACGACGTACTAATTCTCTCTTATATTACCCGGAGGTATTAATTGTGTACTCGCCCCTTTAAGCAAACATTTCCACTAATTAATCCATTGTGTCAGTAAACCCCCTCGTTGCTCGAACATGTTTTATTCATGGAAATGACAACTTCCTTCCCCCTACGCAGGCTTTGGCCATTACGCTCGAGAAAATACGCCAGCGTTTTATACTTCAACATGAAATGCACCATCATCTATCAGAGAATTGTGCATTTGCACTGCATTTAATATCCAGCCCTTTTGCATATTGATTTCCTCTCTGCCTGATGTATTGCATTCATTGTTGGTGGGTTTTATTCCACGGGAAATTGCCACTTTCCTCTGATTGGCTCTCGCTAGAAACTCGAGAATGCTAAGAACAGTAATCAATGTTTCCACTGTCTTTGATTAGAGTTCTCTTACTTAAGGGTACACTCGGGGACACTATTCTATCTTGTTTCTGTTACTCTTGTTTTATAGTTTATAGGTAGTAGGTTGGCCAGGGCACCAGCCACCCGTTGATATACTACCGCTAGAGAGTTAGGGGGTCTTTTGACTGTCTGGAGAGCACTACATTGGAGCCTTCTTTCTGATTACGGCTCATTTTACCCTTTGCCTACACACACGCACCGAATAGTCCGGCCTATTCTTCACATATTCACCTCTGTCCTCATACACCTGACAACATTGAGATTACCAAACCAAACAATTCTTCTTCAACCAAGGGATTACTGCACTGTAATTGTTCAGCAGCCACTTTCCTCTTGGTAAGGTTAAAAGAGACTCTTTAGCTATGGTAAGCAGCTCTTCTAGGAGAGGGACACTCCAAAATCAAACCATTGTTCTCTAGTCTTGGGTAGTGCCATAACCTTAGTACCATGATCTTCCACTGTCTGGGGTTTAAGTTCTCTTGTTTGAGGGTACACTCGGGCACACTATTCTATCTTATTTCTCTTCTCTTTTTTATTAAAGTTTTCATAGTTTACAAAACAGATATCTATTTAAATGTTACTCTCCTTAAAATATTTTATTTGCCCTTGTTTCGTTTTCTCACTAGGCTATTTTCCCTTTTGGAGACTTGGGCTTATAGAATCCTGCTTTTCCAACTAGGATTGTAGCATAGCAGGTGAAAATAATAACAAAAACAACAACAACAACAACACCAATAAAAAAATAATAATAATAATAAAAACAATAATAATAATAATAATAATAATAATAATAATAATAATAATAGTAATAATAATAATAATAATAATAATAATAATAATGTGAAAAGCGCAGTAAGACGCCAACGACACGTGGAGATACATACAGTAAATCTTATTTAACTCGTCTTAATATTCTATTTCCGATCTCGGCTTCAATTCCTTCAAAGCATTCGTTGCTTTAGGAAGACATTTGCTATAATGCAAAAAGATGCTTTTTTTTATTTTTTTTTTATTTTTCGAGATTGATTTTCTTTTGTAATTTTTTTAGCGATTCGAAATGAATTTCCAATTTTTCTCTTGTATCAGAGAACAGAGAAAATCTTCATTGATAATAACAATAATATCAACAACATCAACAACAATATTAACGGCACAAATAATGATGATGATAAAAATAATGATAATACTTATAATGATGAAATCTCTTAATTAGCTAATTTCATGAATTATACATACATATATATATATATATATATATATATATATATATATTATATACAGTAATATATATATATATATATATATATATATATATATATATATAAAGAGAGAGAGAGAGAGAGAGAGAGAGAGAGAGAGAGAGAGAGAGAGAGAGAGAGAGAGAGAGAGAGAGAATAACCGTAGAAAATCGAGGATATTGGATTTTATCAGTTTTTCAGTAATTGGTACATTTTCAATACTCTACTGTTTTTCAGTTAGGGCTTCAAATATTATTTAATAATTTCATTTTTATTATAATTTTTCGGTCCATTTGACTCATCTCCTTACTATAATGTCATTAATCCCATTATTGATTCTCACTATTTAAATCACCTTATCTATACAAAAACTTTCAGATTCGTTGCCATTTTTCATCATAATTTCTGATTTAACGTATCTTACAGCAAGGGTTTACTCATTTTAATTATCAATATTTTAATCTTTATTATTATTATTATTATTATTATTATTATTATTATTATTATTATTATTATTATTATTATTCAACAACATCAAATGCAGGTGTTTCTACCCCACTGCAGGACAAAGGCCTCAGACAGGCCTTAGTCCAGTTTTCATCACCACGATGGTCAGTGCGGATTGATGATGGTGGGAGATCTTCCTCTGAGTGATCAAAGCAAACCAACCTAGTATGGTGGTCCTGACATGTACCGTTTTACTGATCAGGGCGAAACGCAAACCTTTGACTACGTTAAGGTATCCCCCACTCAGAACGGGACATTCTATTTATAATTGTTTAAATCGACAGTGAATTATATGACAAATTCAACATCATTCTCCTCTACTGCCTAAGTCTTTGACACAGATAGTATTCGTTTTCTGTATTAAAAGAGAGGATCGAAATGGCACACCACGGATTAGACGACGGCTGGTTTGATTTTGTTGATGGAACTAAGAGGACTGATGTGGGAATCTAGCCTGTCTACTAAGTATATATATATATATATATATATATATATATATATATATATATATATATATATATATATATATATATATATATATATATATACATACATATATATATCTATACATATATATATATATATATATATATATATATATATATATATATATATATATAGCCTATAAACATCCTATTAAATCTCTTGGGGTACACACTAGCACACTATTCTCTCTGGTTTATCTTCCTCTTGTTTTTATGAAGTCTCTATAGTTTATATATGAGAGATCGAATCTTAAAATATTTCATTTTGATTGTTATTACTTCTTATTTACTTGTTTCCTTTCCTCACTGAGCTATTTTCTCCTGTTGGAGCCCTTAGGCTTATAGTATCATGATTTTCCAACTAGGGTTGTAGCTAAGCTGGTAATAATAATAATAATAATAATAATAATAATAATAATAATAATAATAATACTCGGTAACATTGTTAGCAAATAACTGAATTATATCAACTGGATTAATTTTAAGTAATTTTTTTTTTTCAGAACATAAAAGCTCAGACTTAATCCAATTACGCTTAGCTACTGATGCATAAATGTTATCAAAAGATGAACCGAGTCTACTTTAGCTAGGGACGTAAATCTAATTCAAGAGGACATATTATGTAATATATTCTTGACATATTAAGTGTTATTTACGAAAAGCAAGATTCCTGTCGCGTGATCTGATAGTGAATTGATGGATTATCTAATACAGTAACGTCTTTTATAAAGCATAAAATACAACATGGCCTGCCGTAAAATCTCTGCTTTGAAGATAACAATCTAAAATACCCCCCCCCCCCCCGTAAGCTTTTTATATAAAAATACAAAATGGCGTCCAGAAACAATTTCATATGCAAAAATTCAACATGGCCGCAGTGAAATCTATAACCATACACACATGCACATACAAATATGTATATGTATATGTATATGTATATGTATATATATATATATATATATATATATATATATATATATATATATGCACACAAAAAAATATTAAAAATAATTGAAATTAGAATGGAAAACTTGAGCCCTTAATATTTCAGATGAGATTTTTAAAGGTTTGGTCATAACGTACGCCAACATGCGTTAATTGACTAAAGTTTAAAGTTTTTAGGAGAAGAATAATCAAATAATAATAAAAAAAATAATCACAAACTAACTGAAAATTCACACACCTGAAATTACTAATATATTGGGATGGCCAATCCTTTGAATTATTGACGCTTTGAAGGAAGTCATCTCAAAGTCTAAAAATTATACTTCAAGAATCTTCTTCCAGAATTAAATAGTTTCTAAGTTCACTGGATTAACGGTTGAAGGTTTCTTCTCCAAACTGAAATCACAGAAATATGGCCAATTCAGAACAGCTGTACTAAAATTAGTAATCTCGTGATGGCCTATTAAATGGCGCATTGCACGATTACAAGTGGCGCACTATACCCCAGAGATAATTAAAAAACCAAGCCCGCTCATAGAAAAATAATACCAAAAATACTACTGATTATTAAAAAAAAAAAATACAAAAATAATTTAAGGGGACCTTCAGCTATGTCCTGCATTTTTTTTCTTTTATTCAAAATACACCATTTCTATGTATGTGTTAGATTTTAGACATATATAATACCTTAATCGTATACCAACGTTACAGAATACATTGAAAAAATCATATTACTACGAGAGGCCTTTGATAGTCGTTTTAGTGATTTTGCTGAAGAAGATTGCATGCTTGCATTTACAAATTTATATTCACTTACTGAATATAACATTCTGAAGATGCCTAGTAATATACAGATGGAGCTTATTGGTCTAAAAGCAAATTCAGTGCTGAAGAGTAAATTTAATGAATTTGCCTCACTCCCAAGTGCATCTGAAATGCTTATTTTTGGCAATTATAAACAAGTGAACATTTTCCAGAATTTAGAAAATTTACCCAAAGTTATGCCTGTAGCTTTTTAACAACATACAGATGCGAGCAAATATTTTCATCCATGAAAATGTTCAAGAAGTGAGGTCGTGACTATCCGATTCAAATCTGAACTGTCTGTTGCTCTCAGTTACTAATTTACCTGCTAGTATTAAAGATTTAGTGAAAGCAAGGCAAAGTCAAAAGTCTCATTTAACATAGTTATGTTTATTTTTCCTGCATGTGAAATTACTTTTCTTTAAAACTGCTAATTATGTTCATATATTTTTATTAGTACTTTCAGGAATAACTAATGAATATTATCAATGCAAATTCAGTGTCAATAAAGTAGGTACACTTTACTTTGTATCCATGTTAAATCATTTCCTTTACAGCTTCTACATCTGTCCGCCCGCACACACACATTTATATATATATATATATATATATATATATATATATATATATATATATATATATATATATATATATATATATATATACATATACACATATACACACACATATATATATATATATATAAATATGAATATCTATATATACTATATATATAAATATATATATATATATATATATATATATATATATATGTATATGTATAAAGGCATATATATATATATATATATATATATATATATATATATATATATGTATATATATATCATATTATTATCATATGTATTAAAGCCAAATTGAGAGGGGTTTAAAGTTTGTGTGGCGCATCTGAATTAGAAGTGAAAAAAATTGGTGCATGGTAAACAAGAGGTTGGCCATCCCTGGCCTATTTGAAACGTCCCTTCCTGGCGTTCTGCTGGACGGGAGATCAAGTCACGCTCAAACTTGAAAGTTTCTTGTAATGTCATCAACTCCGCCATCCTTGTGAGCTAGGGACGGAGGTTTTGGGAAAGCCTAGAGGTCTACCTGCTGAATATCAGCTGCCATTGCCTGGCTCTCTAAGGTCCTAGCTTGGGTGGAGAGAAACCTTGGGGGTTGATCACATGGATATATGGTCAGTCTTTAAGACATTGTCACTGTTCATTGGCTTTGCCAATCATGAACGGCCTTTAAACCTTTAATATAACCTAATCACACAGTGTGACAACCTTGACTCCTACATCATCAAATTAGGACATTAAACTTGAAATATACCAAAATACGAGTTAAAATCACAAAGAAGCCCCCATTATTTCAGTTAATTAAAAAAAAAAAGAAACAGCATCTATCTATATGCCAAATGTTAATCCCTAGCCTACTTGATATCTCACACCAGCAGAAATTAATCATACTCTAAAAAATCATGAGAATATTATTTTTACCCTTTATGAAATCCTGTAAATAATATTTTTTACTCTATGAAATTATGAAAATATTATTTTTACCCTTTATGAAATCTTGGAAATATAATTTTTACCCTGTATGAAATCATGTAAATATATATTTTTTTTTACTTTTAAATATTAATGCGATGATTTGATACCCAGATCTTACACAAAAAAATAAAACATTATAATATCTTATAAGTGAGTTACTGTATTTATTCTTGATAAATATAGCCTCATCTCCCTTGAAAATAGAGATGGATATCCATCTAGCTAGATCGATTGAAAGCAACAATTTGGTGAGCTCTGATTGGCCATAACAAGCTAAGTTGTGATTGGTGGTTGCCTTGGGTCAGTAGTGTTCCACACAACTCTTACGTCGTAGTCAAAACAAGGTAATTCATTCCAGTGAAAAAGTTCTAATTATTCAAACATGAATCTTTAAATTAAAACAATTTTTTTATTTTAATAAGCAAAAAAGAGTGGTGTCTTAATTATTTGTATCAGAATTTAAATTTGAAATTCGTAATTTAGTTTAAATATGTATAGATATTTTACCCCTCCATAGCTGTTTTCATTCATCTAAAAGTGTTTGTCAGACGTCACATACAACAACCAATCACAGCAGAGAATGAAGAATCTAATGAGAGGCCAGATATTTCCCGGTGACAGAGGAAAGGCCTAATAGCGTTCAAATTAGGAAGTAGAGAGCTATGAAGTTCGTTCATGAATGGCATAGGCAAGGGACAGTGAAAATATCCTTGCAGGACGATGCCCTTGAGACTGACCATATATAGATATAATCAACACACGAGCCCCTCTCCACACAGGGAGGGCCAGGAAATGACTGCTGATAACTCAGCATGTAATCGTTGACCTATAAGCTCCCCCAATAATGATGAGGCTGTAGACACTACTAGAAACTATCGAACCTGAGCAGGTCTCGAATCTCCGTCCAATAGATCGCCAGGCAGGAATGTTTCCAATAGGCTACCACAACCCTAATATCGAAATAGTGCTACAGATGTTCTTCAGTGTCTATGATCACAGATAGTTCTCGAGCATGTTTATTTAGTAAATATAAAGTTCATTAACCCTTTCACTGCCATTGGTGACGTAATCAAAATGAGACAAAGAGAAGCCCTCTTTTAAAATTCACTCAAACTATAACACGTTTGTATTTACTGGAAAGTTCTTCATGAGAGTGTGTATATATATATATATATATATATATATATATATATATATATATAAATGAACATAATAACTGTAATAAACAATATATATATATATATATATATATATATATATATATATACACATAATATATATATATACAACCATAACTGAAATACGAATAATAATACAATACACCTTATAAACAATACATAAAATCTTTTCTATGTACCCTCGTAAACTTAATCCAGTGTAGTCAAGAGGCTCATGAAGATACGAGACAAAAATGCAAAATGAAATATCATTATTCAGAGAGAGAGAGAGAGAGAGAGAGAGAGAGAGAGAGAGAGAGAGAGAGAGGGGGGGGAGAGAGAGAGAGAGAGAGAGAGAGAGAGAGAGAGAGAGAGAGAGAGAGAGAGAGAGAGAGAGAGAGAGAGAGAGGATTCTTCATTGTTTTCTTGAGCTTCCTGTTTAGAGAACACAGACAAATTGAGGGATCAATGAAAGGCAACATTAAGTGGTTAAATCCATCGAGTCTTTACAAAAGTTTTTACTCAGAAGAGAATCGATCATTTATGAAGAGACTCGAGAGAGGACAGAGAGGAGACACCTCACACATGAACGAGACATAAAAGAGATGTGTAACACTCTCACACTCGACTTAGAAGAGCTCTTCGCATTCAAGTTGCTCGTGAAAACAAAGTAATAATTTCTATTTTCTGTTTTTATTTGACCCTGACTGAACCCGCGTACTTTTATCACAATCTTCTTTCTTCTTTTCTTTTGTCGCTCATGAATGGCAGAGGCAAGGGACAGAGTCATTGCCCTATCAATCAGGAAAATGCCATCGAGACTGACCATATATACATATGATCGGAGCCCAAGCCCCTTCTTCACCCAAGCTAGGACCAAGGAGGGCCAGGCAATGGCTGCTGATGACTCAGCAGATAGAATAGGCTTCCCCAAACCCCATCCTTACCTCACAAGGATGGTAAGGTTGCAGCGACTAAAGGACTCAAACCTCAGTCTGGCGTTCACCAGTGAGGGACGTTACTACATCGGCCACCACAACCCTAGAGATCTAAAAGTTAAAGGTGTCTGGTTTCAGTTCCAATTTCATCAGAATAGATGCTCACCAGAACGTCAGAAGGGTAAGCAACCCTTCCCCAATGTGGTGTCCAACCACAGCAGTGGCCTCCCCAGTAAACAGGTTAAAATTACGGTCCCTGGCGGGGATCGATCTGCTGCCATGCGAATGCTAGGCGAACACGTTACCACTGTACTAGCCAGGGGTCTACGATGCTCAATTTTCCTTCGTTTATGATAACATTTATGAAAATAAATATATCAGTTATTTACTGGTTATTGGATATATCTTTTAGAAAGTTTATACGTTTAATTTGATTTATAGAATTGCGGCTGTATAGCCAGGAATTGGGACCAAGGAGTCCACTCATCGCTAGGGAGGGGTTGAAATAAGAGAGGATACTTTGTCTCGGTTTATTTCTGGACAAGCGTACACGACCCGTTAAAAATGACGGCTAAATATTTAGATAGATAAGCACGGACACGCACACACACAAGTGTATCTCTCGGGGTACCCTTTCTCACTAGGGTATGAGTACGCTCCTCTACCCCCTGCCCAAGGTAGATAGGTATAGGCCTGGGAATGCCGTTGAGCGTGATCGTGGAAAAATACAGGGAAAATGAACATACGAAATATAAGATAAAGTCCTGACTAGTTTCGTGACAATAGTCAGGACTTAATCTTATATTTCTTATGTTCATTTTCCCAGTGGTTCTTTTGCATTTATAATATATATATATATATATATATATATATATATATATATATATATATATATATATATATATATATACTGTATGTGGCCAGGCACTTGCTCTTTATTATATAGGGGAGAGGGCCTTCTCTTTTGGTCATTCAAATGGGTCCCCCTTTTGTGTGTCAGCAACTCTTAAGTGTTCTCGATAATTTAGTCTTTGGTGCCCAAGTCTTTTATCTACTAAATGCCTTTTGAGTTTCTTGAGTAACTAAATAAAAATAGCTTCATTTTATTCTTGGAAATTCCTATTGGGGCCATCTAACCCTCTTTTAGATCCTCCACTGTTGGTCCACTTGAAATGAAGGGGGAATTAGATACTCAAGTCTAACTATGAACTTAAATTCAATCACTTATTTTCTGTCCCTGGTAAATTTTTACCTTCGCCAAAGAAGTTGTGAGGAGGTTATGTTTTCGGCCCTGTTTGTCTGTTTGTCTATTTGTCTGTTCCGTCTGTTTATGAACAACTTCCGGCCACAATTTTATTCATAGAGTAGTGAAACTCTCAGGGAGTAATTATGTTGAGATGTAGAAGCGAGGCAATTTTCAAAGTCCTAGGTCAAAGGTCAAGGTCAAGCAAAAGGTTAACCGAATTAACCCTAACCTTAACCCCAAGTTCACACATGGTTCTCACACAGACTTCAAATACGCCGACGGTCTAAATTGATGCTGGGAAAGGCAAGCTGGTTTCGCTTTATAAGCTGCTGTGGCGAAGGTCTGCACTGAGAGTGCTTTCATAGGTGTTCCATGTTTCTGCCAGACTTAGAACACTTAATCAATTAACTATAATCTATATTCTTATTTTGGTATTTCATATTTTCCATAGAACCTATATTGAATGGAACATATGGTAATTTTAGTTGTATTATTTCCCAATACTCACACGATCATCTCCAAGAAGTTCCTTTCATATCTATTTTTTCTACTATTTCTGTGCTGCTTTGATTTAGTTAAATCAACTATACTCTGTAATACATAAAATCCGTCAATCAAGTGTTAGAGGTTCAGCGTTTGACGTTGCTAAAATATTTGTATAATCTACAACAGAAAGCTGCTGTTGACGGCCATCCCACATTTGCATGTGGAATTTAAAGTCACTATTTCGACTCCTATCCTTTGCCAAGAATTTAAGACATCGTTGATATTGTTGGAAATGCAAAATTTTAAACCATTTTTATTCAAAGGATACTATAAAGTACCCTGAACAGAAAATGCTAGGAAAGTTTCTGCCCTTATCACATTTGTAGTTCCATTTCAATAAACTGTTTTTCCCTTTGAAATGACAAATGCTGTTGTAACCTTTCAACATTTAATGAATGTATTTTTCTGATTTATATGGAGTAGATGTCGTCATGATGATATTGTGGTGCACATCAGTACTTTGGAAGAACATCTAAAGAGCCTGAGGGACCTATTTCTTCAGCCTTAGAGAAGCAAAACTAACGTGTCAACCTATTGGTACCGGGCTGAGCAAGAAATTTATCACAGAGTTTTAGATGTGCAGAATTTTGTCACATATCACAGAGTCATGGATGTTGGGAGCGGGATGATTGCACCAAAGGATGCTTACATTACATGAATTCAAAGAATTGCCTACTACTATAACCAGGCAGTAAAGAGTTTCTATAGAATACAAGGTCTACCCACACACAGCTTAGGTAGGATTAAAATCTGAGAGGCCATACGTCGCAAGAAATTCGTGACGTCATTACTTACGCGAAAACTGTACAGGGTCCGGCTTATTTATGTACTAAATATACATTAGAATTCTCTGTTATCAGCGTTAAATTGGGGGTAAATAAGAATACAAGCCCTGATTTAATAATAGATTTGGAAATTTTCTATTGATTATTTATTATTGGAATATGTACGTTATATATACAACAAATCAGACAGGGACATAGTAATAATGCTAATGGTTCATATGCTTTTGACCATTGGTTTGTGCGTGCTACTCATTATGTAACGGTTGTAAATTGGCGAGCCTGTCTGCAAACATTACTATTGCATTCTGGATATTTGGAATTTTCAGCCTCTATGAAGTATAGACCCATCTTAGAGCTTTAAGTAACTCGCTATCAAATTAGAAGAATTACTTTTCAGTATGTGACTATAGAGTTAGTGCGTCCTACTCGTTTGGTAATGG
>NC_090753.1:55603590-55614348 GCF_036898095.1 Palaemon carinicauda
CTTGCTTAGGTGGCGAAGAGGTTTGGGCGCTGATCATGTATATATATGGTCAGTCTTTAGGGAATTATCCTGCTTGAAAAAGCAATGTCCCTGTCCCTTGCCTCTGCTATTCATGAGCGGCCTTTAAACCTTTAAATAACCAATCAGGATATTGCTTCCACTGCTGCTAACTTCTCTCTAACTGCTAATCGCTATCAACTTCCCTGATATGCATTAAACCGAAATATAAGAAATTTGGTGGATTTTTTATCATTGAAAAAAGGTTTAATTCTTTTGTTGTGTTTTGCTTTACTTTAAATTTCTTTTATTCTTTTTTTATTCATTTGTTTCTTGAAGCCATCGCTAGTAAATAATCGACATATCCATTGATTCAATCTTAACTCTATACCGTAGATATATAAATTCTATGTACATATACATATATATATATACATATATATATATATATATATATATATATATATACATACATATATATATATATATATATATATATATATATATATATATATATATATATATATATATATATACATATATATATACAGACACACACATATATATACATATGTATATATATATATACTGTATATATATACACATATATATATATATATATATATATATACATATATATATATATATATATATATATATATATATATATATATATATATATTATATGATGATGGCTCCCGGGTCTGAGTACCTAAAATATATTATACTATGCCTCGTGACTGGGAACTGAACATAAAATATAATATACACTACGACTGGCAAGTTAATCAACCTCTCGAATTCCAAACTCACCTATTTGCTTTTACATTAAAACTGTTACACTTTAAAATATTAATGCACAAACTCTGAGTCAGTTTAATAACTCCAAGATAGCAACATATCAAACACTGAATATCCAAAGATCTCTTAAGTTCACTCAAAACCAAACTAGGTAATTATTCTTACGAATAAACTTACTATGGTTCATTAACAGGATACGAGTGTAACTATTCTAAGCAATGGTGATTGAAATAATACACTCTTTACAAAAATAAATATATTCTATATAAATTACAACACTTTGAAAAGAATTTACATAATAACAAAACAAATCACTGGAAATATTAAGTCTGAGCAAAACTTGATAAAGACAAAAATTTTACAATCTAAAAAGTATATGACTTGACTGTAAATGTTAAAATCTGGATAATCCTTAGAAATAACTTATGAAAATTATACAATCAATCGTTTCACTTGAAATCAAATCTGAATACAGTATTTAACTTTGACACATGATGAAAATAGATAACCAGATCACAATACAAATACCTAACACCTTCCTACAGGGCCAGTTACAAAAACTTTACACAAACCCAACACAATAAATTAAAGATCACCGTTTCGTCTTACATATCTTTTCAACACACGATTTGCTTTGGGACACAGAGTCACTTAAGAGACGATACTCTATAGGTATCCAGAGGGAGAGAGAGAAAATTGTTGGCTCTTTCACAAGATGGCTACTTCTCTACTGCTGCTATGCAGCCCTGGGGGTCGGTTATATAAGACTTGGCTACAGTACTTCCAGAAGATTCCAGGACTGAGGTCTGGAAGAGTGGGGTGCCGAACTAAGGTGTCAGAGTAACAAGTTTTGCTCTCACGACGTATTTATGCAATGCCAGACAGCCTTCTCAGGCATCTAGCTCCGCCCACTCTTTGTACCCTGAAATAAAAAAAGATAACATCTAAAGCACATGGTATATTGCGTGTTTTCTCACAAACATGACGCAATACCTCACAAAATATAAAAGAACATTACATAAGCCCTTATTCCTGTCGTGTATGATCACATAACACTCTCAAACAGTTTACGTAAGACTTTGAAACACTCTCAAACAGGTTACGTAAGACTTCGTAACAAAAATACGTGAAATAAAAAGTTAATTCTTAAATATAACGTAAATTTACATATACTATCTTAAATAAAGAATGCAATGAAATTAACAACGAAAGTCTTACGTAATTTACATAATAAGCTTGAATCTAAACGAGGAAAACTCATCTTAAGAACTGGCTAATCTCTCTTAATTGCACAATGAAATATAAATAAAATCATTAATAAAATACTGTATTTACTCTACACTAGACCAGCTTCGTAAGAATATACATACATTGGATTTCCCTTGAAAACCTTAAAATCATAAAGATGGAGAGTTTCTTCATTCATCTCCTTAAAGCTTTAAAGGCAGCTCATGAATGGCAGAGGCAAGGGACAGTGACAATGCCCTATCAAGCAGGACAATGCCCAAGAGACTGACCATATATACATATGATCACTGCCCAAGCACCCTAATAAGACCAAGGAGGGCCAAGCAATGGCTGCTGATGACTCAACAGGTAGACTTGCAGATACTAAAGGAACTAACGAGTTTGAGCGGGACTCGAAACCCAGTCTGGCAATCACCAGACAAGGATGTTACCAACAAGCCTTCACAACCCTTACTGTCATTCTAAACCTCCAGCGTCCGAATGGAAGACAAGTCAAAACTCTTCCTCCACCGATCGTATTCAACAACGAATGCAAATTGAATCCTCGTCCGGAATTGGATTCACTTTGGCCACCGCGAGCGAGACGGCACTTGGGGAATCCGAAGATAAATGACCATTTAAATTCCTCACTTCCTTTGATTAATGCAATTAGGAAATGTACTGAGGTGCAGAATGGAAACCGAAGCTTTGAGGAGGGCTGTTAAATGATGGTTGGGCGTTGTCCTTCGGAGGAATGGAAGCAATGGGCAAATGGATTGGAGAGAAGAAGAGTAAAGTGGACTCATTTACTTCGGGATAGTTGGAATGAATGATCTATCATTATCATTAAGATTTTTATCATCTTAACTGCATGCTTGGTTGCAAAGGAGTAGAATGTAATAATATCATCTAATATTCCATAAGTATTCAGGCACACACACGCATATATATATATATATATATATATATATATATATATATATATATATATATCCAGTCACGGTCAGGGGGAGAGGGAGTAGTCATACCATGAGACGGGGTTCCTCGAAAGCTACGCTTGGAAACCACTCTCACAAATTACCGAACTAGCGGTCTGTAGTTAGGAAAGGGGAAGGGGGTGGGAAGTGTTGAATCTGTGCGTTGGTTTACGTATGCGTACATATCTATCTACGAGTGTATATATATATATATATATATATATATATATATATATATACATATATATGTATATATATATATATATATATATATATATATATGTATATATATATATATATATATATATATATATATATATATATATATATATCCGCTAGCATCTGGACAATATTTACAATTCACTGATTTATTGAATTGTTTTTTTTTCCACAGTTAAAGACAACAGAAAAGTTCAAATGTTTGAATATTCCCACACTAAATTTACAAAATAGATAAAGGGAAAATTGCAAGGTATCTACATACATACGCAAATCAAAATAATAAATCGTAATAATAATAATAATTAGAATGACATTAATAACAATTCTGAAGTGGTTATTAAAACAATGCCTTATGTTCTTAAAAAAAATGGGATATAAAGTTCCCGGAGAGAGAGAGAGAGAGAGAGAGAGAGAGAGAGAGAGAGAGAGAGAGAGAGAGAGAGAGAGAGAGATGTACATTACGTAAAAGCTTTAGCATTATAATGACTTTCACAGACTAATGTTATTACATTAGTAAGTTCCAGGTAATGTCACTAATGGAAGAGAGAGTTTGTGAATCATTTCCCAAGAGTTCGTTCCCTACATTTTCATCTGAATTTCACAGAATTCTCATGTTATATAAGTAGTTCATAATCATGTATTATTTACATTGAATGTGAAAATTCCACGATCACAATTTAACACCAAGAATTGTCATTAGAAATTTTTCCTTTTTGTGTATGTATAGGGGCAAGATGTACCAGCATCTCTCTCTCTCTCTCTCTCTCTCTCTCTCTCTCTCTCTCTCTCTCTCTCTCTCTCTCTCTCTCTCACAAGAATTAAATTCCTCTATTTTCATGTTGATTCCAATAAAATACAAAAAAGATGAAATATAGTGGAGTATGTAAAGCGTCTTATAATTAAACACTGCACTGAACAACAATTGCATATAGGATATACATACATATATGTATAAACATATATATACATACATACATACACACACATATATATATATAAATATATATATATATATATATATATATATATAATACATATATATATACATACATACATATATATACATACATACATACATATATACATACATATATAAATACAACTTATATGCGCGTAAGTTTATATTTAGTGTGTATACATTTATTATCATTATTATTATTATTATTATTATTATTATTATTATTATTATTATTATAATTATCATTAATAAATTAATTATTGTTATTACTTGCTAAGTTACAACCCTAGTTGGGAAAGCAAAATGCTATAAACCCAGGAGCTCCAACAGGGAAAATAACCCAGTGAGGAAAGTGAAACAAGGAAATAAGAGAATGAATTAACAATTAAAATAAAATATTTAAGAACAGTAGCAACGATTAAAATAAATATTTCACATATAAACTACAAGAACTTTAACGAAACAAGAGGAAGAGAAATAAGAGAGAATAGTGTGCCCGAGTGTACCCTCAGGCATGAGACCTCTAACTCAAAACAATGGAAGACCTTCGTACAGAGGTTATGGCACTACATCCATACGCATATATATATATATATATATATATATATTATATATATATATATATATATATATATATATACAGTATATAATGTATATGTGTGTATGTGTATATATATACACGCACACATATATATACATACATATATATGTATATGTTTATGGAAGACAAATATTAAAAATAATATTAAAAAAAAAATGAAACATATACGACGCAATCGACTGTGTGAATATAGCTCCAAATATTCCCAGCTGGAAAACAGAATTCCAAAAATTTCAAACAGGAATTCCTACTTTAATACGATTCCAGCGAATCCTCTTTCCATCCAAATGATCTCCCCCCCCCTCTCCTACCCCTACCCATCTCCCTCTCTTCTCCCTCCTATTACAGCCTTGTTTATCCTCCTCCGTTGTCCTGAAAAGTTCCCCATTAAAATCCGCCCGAGGGAAAATAGGAAACATTTAAAATCTCTCTTTAGACGATCTGCCAACTCACAGGTCGTTATGCTCCGCGTATCTTTGGGGAAATGTCCTCAGAGATTCTCACAATTGTGTTTTGCGAAGGTGATTCCCTCGGGATTCAGAAGGACTCTTCCTGCGAGGCAAACATGAGAATGTTGCCATATGGGGGTCTATAAATTACCCTGAATGTCCCAGCGGGTGATTTTGACTTTTCTTAATCACTGGAAAGGTCACTCCTCTAAGGGGCTCCTGAGGGTTCCTCATAAGGTCTGGGACATCCTCATTTCTTTTCTATTCTTTTTCAAGTTTTATTATTTTCTTTTGATTAAACGTATTGATATTTGCATATTATATCCCGTTTAGTTTTAGCGTTTGCTTATCTGTATGTTAGTCTATAAAACTACGTAATTGTATCAATGATAGGTGGTCAAAATTGACTTATGAAAATAACTGAAAACTAGTATAAGGTCTATATTGAAATATACCTGACAAACACTAATTATGGTGTTCACTGAAAAGTCCTGAATTTGCAGAAAATTGGAAGATTTTTATTGATAAATAATGATTACACTTCACTCAAAGTAATAGAAGAGGAAGTTGAACTGTATTGTTAGTGTGACGGTGCCGAGAGAGAGGTTATGACTCAAAGGCAGGATGCAATCAACTGAGTTGTTTATTAAAGAACACACTCCCTTATATACAAAATCTCAAAGCAACAAGAATTTTCATGTTCAAATATTGACAATGTTACAGAGGAGAAAAGAAGACATGAATTTTCATGTTCGTTTTAGTGCGAGGGAAGAGCGAAGAATAAGCATGATATATACAAAAGGAATTATGTACAATTGTGTGACACACGGTTAGTACATTAGTCTCTAATCTTTTGAATGATTCTTCTCGAAAATGATAACTAGGAAACGAGAGAGAGAGAGAGAGAGAGAGAGAGAGAGAGAGAGAGAGAGAGAGAGAGAGAGAGAGTCATACTAGCCAATCACAGATTGTAGCGATGAAACCAACGACAGAATTTCAAACCATTAAAACTTTCCGGTGTTGAATTTAACTATCTGATGGAAGGTCAATGAATTTGTTACTTGAAAACATTGAATAGATAAAACAAAATATGTATATATATATATATATATATATATATATATATATATATATATATATATATACATACATACATATATATACATAAAAAATTTAATAATACTTTCTGATCTTCTTCAGCGAATAACAATAATAATAATAATAATAATAATAATAATAATAATTCAATCGAACTATCCCAATTGCATTTAAATTTTAGTTCACTCTTCTTCTCTCTAAATAATTCCCTTCCGCTCATCAGTACATTTCCTAATTGCATTAATCAAAGGAAGGGAGGAATCCACAATGCCACATATCTTTGAATTCCTCAAGTGCCGACTCCATAGGGCTGGCCAAAGTGAATTCAACTCTGGATGATAATTCAATTTGCATTCGCTAATATCTGTGATTGGCGGAGAAGTTTTCCCTGGACTTTGATGGGGGAGGGGGAGTACAGATTGGCAGCAAAGGTCCTAAGGGGGGGTGGGGGGATGGCATGAGTCGGTATCACAATGTTTTCTCTAATATATTACAACTTTTAAAGGCATCGAAACAACAAAATAGTTATATAGATTTACAAAGGGGATTTAATTTATGTATGCATTTATATATATATATATATATATATATATATATATATATATATATATATATAAATAATGTTCAAATAAGCCATATATATTTTTGATACATTAATGTCTCGATTCTCTTAACGACCTCGGGATCAGAGCCCCAGGCGAAATCACACAAAGACGAGAGCTTGGCTCCGGCCGGGAATCGAACCCTGGTCGGCAAGCTTGTATAGACAGTGACTAAGCCACTTGGCCACGAAGAAAGATATAATGTATATACATACACACATTCGTGTGTATATTTGCATGTATGTTTCTGAGTGAGGGTGCCTTAACGTGGTGAAAGGGTTTGTGTATTGTCATGATCAGCAAAGCTATATTACCCATGTCCACCCATACTAGGTTGGCTTACTGTGAGTGATCAGACAAAAGTTTTCCAACATCACGAATCCGCAGTTGGCCAACATGGTGATATAAAACAGACATGAGGCTTTTGTCCTGCAGTCGACTATAAACGGCTGCATTTGTTTTTTCTGTGTTTTTGCGTGTATATGTGTGATTCATATAGAGCTTCTGATATAAAGGTTTAAAGGCCACTCATGGATGGCAGAGTTAAGGGACAGTGACATTGCCCTATCAAGCAGGACAATGCATTAGAGACTGACCATATATACACATAATCAGAATCCAAGGCCACTCTCCATCCAAGCTACGATCAGGGAGGGTCAGGCAATGGCTGGTGATGATTCAGCAGATAGTCCTATAGGATCCCCGAAACTCCAATCCTTAGCTCACAAAGATGGTGAGGTTGTAGCGACCAAAGGAACTAACGAGTTTGAGCGGGATCGAACCCTAGTCTGGCGATCACCAGTCCGGGACATTACTACATCGGCCACCACAACCCTTAATTAAGCTCTTATAGTTAAGCAGATTAACCTTGATTTCACTGGACTGCCCACTGGAAAGGAAGAAAGGAAACACATAACATTTCCTCCCCAATAATATATACATCAATTTGTCCTTTGGAATTAACAGTGGGTTGAAGAAAACCCTTTGGGATTACCTACCTCGAGAGTGTAATGCAATATGTTAATTGAACGTAGAGTAATTAAGGTTATAAACATGAATATTACCACGTCAGAGTAATAATTGTACATTTTCATTAAAGGCTTTGCTATTACAAGAGCAATTTCGTTTTAAAGTTTTTCATTACTGAAGATTTTTAAGGTTTTTCATAAATGAAGAAGTAACGAATGCGCTTTTTAGTGTAGTTATCAGTACAAAAGTAATTGCTTGGTGTTGCCGGAAGAGGCTGAATTATTTTCTCATTTCAAATACGTGTTTTTACTTGACTTTAATGATGAACAGTTTTGTCATGAGAATTTCTATCATCTATAAGTCATTAATTATTAACTGCTTCTTATTCACAAAAATTTAGGCTTTTATTTTCATTGGCTGAGTAATTTTTAATATTCACTTGAAAAAAAAAAACCTACTTTTATTTTCCCTTTTTTTGGTCAGTAAATTTTCATTTTGCTGAAGAAAAATATCATATTACAAAGTCTAATAATTTGTCTTTGATGATTTCTGATAATCATTTTTCAGCAGAAAATAATCAACATAACATTTTCTAAAATATTTTAATTTTTCAAATACTAATACGCTTTCAAAAACGAATATTAGCTGTACATAGATACACACACACACGCACACACACACATACATATATATATATATATATATATATATATATATATATGTATATATATATTATATACATATATATATATATGTATATATATATATATATATATATATATATATATATATATATATATATATATATATATATACTGTCTAACGAAGATAAATATATATATATATATAAATATGTATATTTAATTATATATATAATTATATATATATACATATACATATACATATATATATATATATATATATATATAAATATATATATATATATATATATATATATATATGTATATATACATATATATATATATATATATATACATACATATATATACATGTATATATATACACATATATATAAACAATACTATATATATATATATATATATATATATATATACACATACATATATATATATATATATATATATATATACACATACATATATATATATATATATATATATATATATATATATATATATATATATATATATGGTATATAAACATATAAGGTAAGATTACAAAAAAATGTTTCCCCTCAACACACATAATAAAACTTCACAGAAAATCAAAACTCTGAAAATAGAGACAGAGATTACTTTTCCAATGATATAATCTGAGAAGGAATCCGAGGTAACTTAAGCAACAGAATCTTTAGCGGATCAAATTCAGAAACCAAAGGATTTGTTGCTTCTTTCAAAGGAGTCTCAATTGCCTTTATTATTAGCTTCGGTTTCTTCTTCCTTTTCTTCTTTGCTTTTCTCCAAAAAAGGAAATGTAAACATATTGTAGTTGGTTTAAACAAAGCTGACTTGAAAGTGGACGACACTAGTTCAACATTATCGAAATTGTCATAGTTTTAGGTTTAACTACTAAAACTAAGGTTCCTTATTCCCTCGATTCTCAACTCAAACATATTTGGAAAGATTATATTAAAAACGAGAGAGAGAGAGAGAGAGAGAGAGAGAGAGAGAGAGAGAGAGAGAGAGAGAGAGAGAGAGAGAGAGAATGTACATTACGTAAAAGCTTTAGCATCATAATGACTATCACAGACTAATGTTGTTGCATTAGTAAGTTCCAGGTAATGTCACTAATGGAAGAGAGAGTTAATGAATCATTTCCCAAGAGTTCGTTCCTACATTTTCATCTGAATTTCACAGAATTCTCAAGTAATTTACGTAGTTCATAATCATCTATTACTTACATAAAATGTGAAAAAACCACGATTAGACTTTTAAGAATAAGAACTGTCATTATGAATTTCCCTTTTCTTATATCCAAGTACACCACCATTATTAAATTAAATTCCATGATATATATATATATATATATATATAATATTTATATATACATATATATATATAAATATATAGATATATACATATATACATATATATATATATATATATATATATATATATATATATATATATATATATATACATATAAATATATATAAATATACAGTAGTTTGCTTAAAATCTAACTAAAATACAACTGTTAATGACTGCAAGGTCATTCAGTTGTAAAATCACTCTGCCAAATTATTAACCATGCCTGATGCTATTAGAAATATGGAGGTGGCCAGGGCGTCCCCTGTAAGCAACATACGTCTAATCTTCTATTTTGTTGATAGCTGCAGTCGTGAATCCTGTAGCTGGATGCTACTAGCTTGATAGATGGACGAGGGGTACCACAGGGCACAGGGTTCACGACTGCAGCTTCAACAAAATGGAAGATAAGAACAAGTGCGTAGAATGCTGGTACACTAACGGAAGATTGAAGGAGATAGCAGATGTGATGGAGAGGAGGAGGAGGATAGATATCCTGCATGTAAAGGAGACAATATGGAAAGGAAATGAAACGAGAGATAGGATATGGGTATGAGCTCTATTACAATCGGTCGCGAGAGGGATGAAATGGAATTGTGGTCATAATAGGTAATAATTGGAAGGGAAAAGTGGTAGAAGTAAAGATAGTAATTGATAGGCTTTTAAAGATATAATGATAATAAGGGATTAGATAATAAATATATTTCAGCATATGTCCTCAGATGGGTTCCCAAGAAGAAGAAAAAGTATTTAAGAGTCAAAAGTTTGAAGTAGTTATTAGAATAGTGGAAGAGGAGAAGCTAATCTTAGGAGCAGACATGAATGGTAGATTGGGGAAGAGAAGGGAT
>NC_090753.1:55614848-55619848 GCF_036898095.1 Palaemon carinicauda
CACTTCGAGTGAGGGAGGATATTCGCATGATCATTATTCAACTGATTGCTGAATGTGCAGCAATCAGGAAAGCTTTGAATATCTCCATCTGCCGGAGATTAGATCATTTCTACGAACACCAGCATTAGTGTTTGTCAGGGTAAGTAAAGACACAAACTAACAGATAGACATACATACATAAAGGAAATGTATTCTTTTTGAAAAAAATTAAAAACAAAGTTTGCATATTTAAAGGTTTAAAGGTTTGCTCATGAATGACAGAGGCAAGGGACAGTGACTTTGCCCTAACAAGCAGGACAATGCGCTAGAGACTGGACCATATATATTACATGATCAGAGCCCAAGCCCCCTCTCCATTCAAGCTCGGACCAAGGAGGGCCAGGCAATGGCTGCTGATGACTCAGCAGATAGACCTGTAGTCTCCCCCAAACCCACCAAACCTTAGCTCTCAAGGATGGTGAGGTTGCAGGGACCAAAGAAGCTAAAAGCACTAACGAGTATGAGCGGGAACTTGAACCCCCGTCTGGCAAACGCCAGGCAGAGACGTTACCAGTCAGTCCACAACAACCCTTAAGCATATGTCAATACGTTTTAACTGAATTAAAATGAATAAACAAAACTTGCAAAAGAATATGAATAAATGAACGAGCAAGAATAAGGATGTCTGCGTCCTTATGAGGAACCTTCTGGAGCCCCTTAGACGAGTGACCTTTCTAACGATTAAGAAATGTCAAGAGCAATCGTTTGGACATTCAGGGTAATTTATGGACCACCAAATGGCAACATCCCATCACCCCCCCCCCCCGCCACTTGTGTTGACCTTGCAAGAAGAGTCTGTCTGATTTGCCAAACACTAGTGAGAATCCCTGACGATATTTACCAAAGGATTCACGAAGCATAACGACCTGTGAGTTGGCGGATCGTCCCAAGAGAGGATTTAAATGTTTCCTAATTTCCGTCCGGTCGATTTTAATGGGGAACTCTTCAAGACAACGGAGGAGGATAAACAAGTCTGTAATAGGAGGGGGAAGAGAGGGATAGAGTGGGGGATAGTGGGGGAGGGGGAGATATAATTTGGATGGAAAAAGGATTCGCTGGAATCGCAATAAAGCAGGAATAACTTTTGGAATTTTGTTTTCCGTCTGGGAATATTTGGGAGCTATATTTCAAAGACAGACTTAAATGCGTCCTCTGGTATATTTGGGGCATTATTATGTTTTTTTTTAATCTATGCGCTCCATCTTAAGCAATATTATATATATTAAAATATATATATATATATATATATATATATAATATATATATATATTTATATATATATATATATATATATATATATATATATATATATATGTGTGTGTGTGTGTGTGTGTGTGTGTGTGTGTATACGATGGGATTTGTTTTCTTGTTCCTTCCAGCCAGACGAGGGGACTTAGCTGAGTTTGGTTGGTACAGCAAGGGTACCACATCCCACCCTCCCCATCCTTCAACACAATGAAACTTTATATGCTGACTCTCTTATTGCTGCTACCTGATAGCAGGGAATAATATCGGAAAGGAGGTCAGAAATTGGTCGTCATTCATTTCTATTCCTAGCACACTCTTTTCCATCTCCCCTGTCACGTAGGCCTATTTTCTATCCATTGATCCATCCAAAAAGAAACAAAATGAGATTTTTTCCTTGTTCCTCTTTGTCTGAGTTTGGTTAATACTGCTAGACTGTCACAAATGAAGCTTCATATAATGACTTCTGTATTGTCGCTACCTCAGCAATCACTAAGATGACCCAAGGTAGCATCCGAGCCTATCGGAACTACGTCACATATTCTTGCAATTCATTTCTACTCCTATCACGCTCTTTGCATCTTCCTCTTCCATCCACACAAACTTTGGCCTTTCCCTTGCACTTCTCCCAACTCTTGCATTTATCACCTTCTTCAGCAGACGACAATTTTCCATCCTCTGTATGTGGCCAAAGCATCTCAACGTATTCATATACACTCTACCTGCTAATTTATTCCTCACACCCGTTCTCACTCTTACTGCTTCGTTCCTAACTCTATCCTTTCGAGATACACCACCTATACTCGTCAGGCACTTCATATCGAACACATTCAGTTTCTGTCTCTCTGTTACTTTTCATTCCCTTCAACTCTGATCCAGACATCATAGTAGGTCCAATAACTTTCTCATAAAGAACTCTCTTTGCATTCATCCTTAACCCTCTATTTCTTACCACTTCCTTCAAAGCCCCCAACATTGTACAAGCTTTGCTTCCTCTTTTCGTATTAAAGCCCAGGTTTCCGGTCCATACATTAACTCCCGTCTAATTACTGTGCTATAGATCTTGATTTTTTAGCTTGATTGGCACTTTCTTATTTACTTACCACTCATGCTAACTCCCTCCACTGACCTATAGTAGATCCAAGTATCTTAATTTTTCCACCTTTTTTTATAACCGAACCTTTACTTTCATGCATAACTATGCTGTCCCTACCTTCCTTACTGCTCACCATATAAAGTTTAAAGGCCACTCATGAATGGCAGAGGCAAGGGACAGTAACATTGCCCTATCAAACAGTACAATGCCCCAGAGACTGACCATATATATATATGATCAACACCCAAGCCCCCTCTCCACCCAAGCTAGGACCAAAGAAGGTCAGGCAATGATTGCTGATGGCTCAGCAGATAGACCTATAGGCTCCCCCAAGCCCCTATCCTTAGCTCACAACGATGGTGAGGGTGCAGCGACCTTAGGAACTAACGAGGTTGAGAGGGAAACAAATCGCAGTATGGCGATCACTAGTCAGGGACATTACCCCCATCGGCCTCCGCAACCCGACTTGTCCAGACTTATCCACAATTACTCTCAAACCACTGCTCTTTAGAGTCTCTTGTGCCTCTACATTTCTCTTATGAATCAGCAGTAATCACAAAACCCTCTGCTTGTAGCAGCTCCCACAACTGTTCATTTTGTATCTTTTCACTTAACACATTCATGACCACGACAAATAAAAACACTAACTTCAAAGGTTTCTGTTTTCCCAACAGCTGTTATTACTTTTGTCCTTGTTCTTTTGCACATCCTTCTCTAACAAAAGATCACTTTTCTTGGTATTCTATCATAAGACTTCTCTAGATATACAAAACCACAGAGGAGCTTCTGATTTGCCTCTAGCCTCACTTATTGTAGCTGCCTTGCTAAGAAGATGGCATCCACAGTCCCTCTCCCCCTCATGAATTCATAATGTTGTTTCCGTCTTTAAAATCTCTCTATATCTCATCTTGTTCCTTCTCAAAAACTTTTAAACCATGCTCTTTTAGTTTAATTTCCCTGTAGTTACCACAATCCATGACATCACCTTCCAGTTTGGATTTATATACCATTAGACTCTCCATCTCTAACCTTGATAATTCCCAGTCTTCTCCAAATCCGGTCTCTGCCTTTTACTCAATTATGAAATCTTGTTGGTATCTTTTTCCTTTAATTGTTCTACCACTCTCCCAATAGGCTATACCTACTTTTATCCTTGAATCCTTTTTTTCTTCTCTGTACCATTCCTCTGGACCCTTTGAATGTTATACTCTCCAGTCCTTAATTGCCTTCGATTTTCTTTTAACCGACTCTTGCACCTTTCTGTCCCTACAACAAATTTTCTCTTTTTGGCATACCATATATGCTGGTTCTTCCCACTAATTCCTCTGTTTCCCCTACACATATACCATTCATACCCACCCAGATATTTTCAACTCTGTTACGTTATCTAATTTCCAAGTTCAACCTTCTCAGTCGTCTCTCTCTCTCCTCTCTCTCTCTCTCTCTCCTCTCCTCTCTCTCTCTCTCTCTCTCTCTCTCTCACAAACCTCGTAAATTACTCACCCTTTTCTCTATTGAGATTCCAAACCTTAATTCTATATATATTTTTCCTTTCTTGGGATTTCTATCCCTCATTTTAAAATCCATCACTGTCAGTCTATGGTGTTTAACACATGCTTCCCCAAAAATTACTTTACACTTCATCACATTGCTTTTATCAAATTCTCTAACCAGGATATAATCTATTTGTCTTTCCACTGCTCCACTTTCATAAGTTATCAGGGGCCTATCCAACTACTGAAACCAGGTGTTCAAACATGCCAACTCAAAACTCAAGTCCCCTCTAATATATACTCCTCATCTTCATTTATAATTCTAAACCCATGGCCCACATGTACCTCCTCATATCCATCCCTTCTCTTCCCCACTCTTCCATTCATGTCTGTTCCTATGATTAGCTCCTCCTTTTCCACTATTCTAATAACTACCTCAAACTCTTGTCTCTTGAATAATTTTTCTTGTTCTTGGTAATCCATCTGAGGACATATGCTGATATTATATTTATTATCTAATCCCTTATTATCATTGTATCTTTAATAGACAAACATTTACTATCTTTACTTCTACCACTTTTTCCTTCCAATTATTATGTATTGTGACTACTTTTCCATTTCTTCCCTCTCATGACCCACTGTAATAGAGCTTATACCCATATCCTACCTCATATTTCATTTCCTTTCCATCTTGTCTCCTTCACATACAGGTTATATATTCTCCTCCTCCTCTTCATCATATCCACTATCTCCCTCAATCTTCCCGTTAGTGTACCAACATTCTACGTACCTGCTCTGATCTTCCATTTTGTTACTAGCTGCAGTCGTGAACCCTGTGGTACCCCTCGTCCATCTATCACGCTTGTAGTATCCCGCTACTAGTGTGATAGATGGACGAGGGGTACCACAGGGTTCACGACTGCAGCTAGTAACAAAATGGAAGATAAGACGTGTGTTGCTTACAGGGGATGCCCTAGCCACCTCCATATTTCTAATAGCATCTGGGTTGGTTAATAATTTAGCAGAGTGATTTTACTTTATACATATATATATTATATATATATATATATATATATATATATATATACTGTATATATATGTATATATATATACATATATGATTATAT